>NC_067405.1:46275120-46578454 GCF_009764475.1 Pristis pectinata
TTTAAAACTTTTAGGCTCTCATTTCTCTAGCATTGTTCCTTCACTAATTCTTTAGCTGGTCCATTGTCACACTTTTTAGTGTAGTTTCCCTACCCTAGCCAATCTGCCTCTCGTACGTTCACAGTTCCCCCTGTTCAAACTGAAAACCCTACTTTCAGATTGAGTGTGATCATTTTAGAACTTAATCTAAATTTTTATCGTGTCTTGGTCATTCTTTTCCAGGATTCCCTCTTACAACAATTTAAATAACCATTTCTCATTGAAGGGCTGTAGCTGCAGAAAGCATCTGTGCTAGTGCTACAGAGTGCCCTCTGCTGGTGAAAATGAGATTTCTAATATGATTATCTATTACTGTCGTGCCTGCCACTTGCTCTCATCACTCCATCCCTTCAACAACCACTGCTCACCATCTCCTGGGCTACTCTCTATCCATCAGTCATACACACACACACACACACACACACACACACACACACACACACACCCCTTCCCCGTACCTCGAGCCATCTGTCTCCTGTGAACCTCACCACCCCTCCAAACACTACGAACATCTTGTTCAATAGGCTGCAGTCCCTCAGTGCACTGCATGGTTCCCTTCCAAAGCTGCACCCATGCTCAAAATCACATTCCTGTTTTCCACAGCACCCCGAGTCTACATGACTGACTGCTCAAAGTGGAACAGTGAAGAAGTGGAAATCAGGAATTATTTTGCAATCCATATTGATGAACATTAATCTGGTCATGTCAGTCTAGCTATGGTTATTAGTCGAATCACCAGCCATTAATTGTAACTTCCAGTCAGGTTGTCTCTTGCAGTTGCCTGCTGTTTTGCAGCTGGTATTGATCTTCTCCCTCACATTGCCGACGTTAACCAAATGCTGAATGTTCCATTCCTTTGTCACAATCTCGCCCTGTCAATGATTCCTGGGTCAGTGCTGTCCACATAAACTTATCTTCATCTTGCACTTGCTCTACGATGGCATGCAAGCTGTGGTAACCAATGGGTCTACAACAGAACCACCATCAGTGAAGATTGGCATTAAACATAGCCATATCCTTTCCCAACATCTTTCTCAGTCTTTCTTGCTGCAGTGTGCATTTCACCTCCAACAAACTTCCTGCAGCAGTGGAGCTAATCTCCAGAACTAATGGGAAAATGTTTAACCTAAGGTAACTACCCGCCAAAACCAATCCTCCATTATCGAGCTACAGCATGCAGGTGACTAAAGCATAGGAGAGGACAGATCTTACATTCAATGTCTTCAAGATAAAGGTTCTAACATCCTGGCCCCACTGCCCTCTGACAGTAAAGGTTCATTGTGACACCCTGGACCACTTCCCATATCCCAGGAGTTTGGTGAAGGCAAACTTCAGTGATGAAATTCACCACTGCCTTTACCACTGAAAGGAAAGAGGAACAGCAGAAGTCAGAATTACTGACAGAAAGAAAAAATAAACTAACAAAAAAGAAACTAAAGGGAGAATAAAAAAAAGAGGAGACATGGTTAATATCCATATTATCCTTTGATATCACCTCCACTCTGCTCACTTTTTATTCATTCCAATGCCTCTTACCTACACCATATTCAATTAAAGTAACTGTTGCAGGTTAATAGCAACTCTGGACATTCCATTGGTTATGAGTTTCAAGTGTGACAAAACCATGAAACTTCAAGAGTCATAAACAAGAGGGGTACAACAAACACACCATCATCTAGGTACATATTTGTGGAACACAAGACAGCCACCTTTGTCCTCACTATCCACTCCAACTCCCTCCTTCCAATTCACTCCTTTACCACAAAATCTATTTCAGGTTCACCACTCATCTTCAATTTTTCCCTTGCTTTGCACATTAACTTTTTACTATTCCTCATCACAATCCAAAACTGTTTCACTATCCACTCATTTCCTTAAACCTACTTCCATTCACTTGTTCAATACCTAGGTGATAGGTGGAACCAAGTGGTGAGGGGGACGATGGGCAGATAGAACTAGGTGGGGGGTGGTGGAGTTGGGAGTCAGCAGCTGGTGCGTTATAGGTGGAGACAGATAAGGAGAGAGACAAAAAGGGGCAGATGGAGGCAGGTTAGGGGTAGGGGAGGGTGGAGGTAGAGACAAAGACAGAGGCTGGAAGGTGATAAATGGAGACACAAGGCACTGCGGATGCTGGAATCTGACAAGTAAATGAGCTCCCGTTTGCATGCCATTTCAACTCCCATTCCCACTCCGATCCACCTGTCCTGGACCTTCTCCACTGCCAGGGCGAGGCCAAATGCAAACCAGAAGATCAACACCTCATATTCCACCTGGGTGGTCTACAACTCAATGGTTTGAACGCTGAATTTTCCACTTTCAGGTAACAAGCCCCTATGATTCTTTCTCTTCTGTGATCCACCCAGGTTTCCCGAACTCCAGCTCCCGCCCGCCACCCAGTTTTGTTCCCCTCCTCCACCTAGTTCTGTCTGTCTGTCACCAACACACTTAACCTAGTGGGTTTCCCATCCCCTTCCCCCAAATGGTTCCATCTGCTCATCATCCCTCCCTTATCTGATTCCACATCACCTCCCTTACTTATCAGATTCCAGTGTCTGCAGACTCATGTGGCCGCTTATCACCTTCTAGCCTCCGCCTCCGTCTACACCTCTATAACTCTGCCCCCTGCCCCCCACTACCCCCCCCCCCCAAGGCTCCAAACTCCTTACAGACAGCAGTGGGAATTGACCCCAGATCGCTCAATTCCCGCTGCTGTCTGTAAGGAGTTTGTACGTTCTCCATGTGTCTGTGTGGGTTTCCTCCCACATTCCAAAAATGTACGGGTTAGGAAGTTGTGGGCATGCTATGTTGGTGCTGGAAGCGTGGCGACACTTGCGGGCTGCCCCCAGAATACTCTACACAAAAGGTGCATTTCATGGTGTGTTTCGAAGTACATGTGACCAATAAAGATATCTTATCTTTTTCCTCTTTATCTGTCTCTGCCTATCACTCACCAGCCACTGTCTCCCAAATCCACCCCTCCTCCTCCCGGCTCCATCTGCCCACCTGCTTCCACATCGCCTGCCAGCCCCCTGCCTCACCCCTGGCTATCTCCCCTCTAGACTCAGTCCTGATACAGGGTCTTGACCCAAAACTTCCACTATCCCTCTGCCTTCACAGATGCCGCCTGACCCACTGAGTTCCTCTAGCAGTCTTGTTTTGCTTCTGGCCACAACTGATTGCTGAAACAGCTAATGTTTGAAGAGATAGAAAGTGAAGCCTTAAGAATTTTGGTAGAATAGTTTGCACCGAAGAAAAGGGACCAATGAAATCTTTGTAACTTTTTTCATTAATATTTAAGCAGAATCCATACTGAAATTCACATGTAAAATTCTGATATATACTTGCAAGTGCAAAATTATCTTGCATTTTTAGCAACTACCATTAAGAGATCTATGCCACAGTGCTGCTATAGGAAGTGGTTAAAACAGGAACAAAGCAACAGAATAACAACTGAGTATTGTTACAGAAAGAATTCAGGCATTTTTCGGATCATTTGTAATGAATCATTTAACACCACCATGAATTGGAAGAAATTTATAGATAATCCAAGCTTATTAGTGCTTCAAAGTTGACCATTCCTCTCCCCACATTTATCTGGAACATTCCCTCACTAATACAGATTTGACACGAGTATATATTTTCTACTTGTCGATATTAGTGGAATGTAGAAGATGAAGCTCATTTTCATATGGAATGCTTGAAATGAATAGCAAAGGTTTATTTAAGGGAACTCCAGATTCATAAATGACAGAGAAAAGAAGGCTGTGTTGATAAGACAAGTTGAAACAAGATGGGAAGAAGTTCTTGAGGGAAAACAATAGCAAAGGCAACTAGGCCAAATAGATTTTTAAAAAATGGTTCTTCTACACAGGATACTAATATGTATAACATAGTGGAGGAGGGGGTGGAGAAAATGAATTGATAAAATTAATTTAAATATTCCACCTCACAGGTATCATAGTGGACATACTGGGCATTCATGTTAGTGATTAAAATTATAATGCATTAGATTTGTGACTATTTAGATTATTAGCTTTCATTGTCACATTGCAATATTTACAATTATGTATTATTACCACTAGATGGAGACACCAGCAGAACTGTACAGTAATTTAATGTAATTTGATCTACAGCTTACATTAAAGTAAATAATCGATTTACCAGTAGGCTTCCACTCCCCACCCCACCCCACCGAAGGATCCATTCCTGTGTGAATGAGGTTCGACTTGGACTTTCTGCCGATATTTGCAAAATAATTTTTTTAAATCACAAAAGGTCTGTGGTAACAAGCCAGGCTAGAGTTCTTGACTGGTTATAGAATGAAATAATATCATCCATGCAAGAGAAATGCAGTATTAAAGAATAAGCAGTTTGGATATGATAATTCTCATTTTTTTAAGTAAATTTTTTGTTTGATCACACATACAAGTATGGTTGTTCAATGCAAATACTTCCTTGCACTGTTTTCAGGTTATATCACCATTTGATTATTTTAACTTCAGTAGGTTTTTATTTTGAAATTTACATGCCAAATATTGAAATCAAACTTAATCAATAGATATTTAGATATAAAGAAATGAAGTGACATGAGTTGGTGTAGGAAAATGACAAAGGTAAATGATTAGCCATGAACCCCTGAATACATGATGGGCCACACTTACTCAGACTTAGAAATATTTAACCATTACAAATATACAAAGACATCAGAAAGGAATACTGTAAACAAAATATTGTACAAGTTAATCAATGTTTCTATCTGATAAGCAAACTGGGCTTAATTCTGATCTTCTGTTCTGTTTTAACTAAACTGCATCTAATTAAATCACTTTTGATAAAGGGTCATTGGCTCAAAACATAGACTGTTTCTCGCTCCACAGAGGTTGCTTGACCAACTGAGCATTTCCAACATTTCCTGTTTTTGTTTCATCCAGTAACAGTACTAAACTGAAATGAACCTGCCTGTAGGGTGCCTGGCCCCAGATGACTCTATTGTCTATAATCTCAGAAACAGTTTACAACACCATAAACCTTCAAAACCTTAAAATAGCAGATTTGAAATCTGAAATAATACAGAAAATATTGGAAATACCAAGTCAGGCAGCATCTGCAGTATTTTGCATTTGCGGCTTCTGGATGTCCTATTATTAATCACAATGATCATGAATGGTTTATGCCACACTATAATTCCTACTGCAAAATCTGGGGTCTTGTTGTTGTTCTCTGCACCACCTCTGATCACTGAGGCCAAAACATACAATTTAGAATGTTGTTTATTACATGTGCCAGAGGTGAGCTCAGAATCACGTAACTGCCATCACCTTGACCAAATGCCTACACTTCTGTATCATCTATTATTGCAATACTTTAGTTCACATGCCGCAAAAATCAGCATCCTTGTCTGTGTCACCTCCCCAGACAACCTCATCTTCACACTATATAAACTTAAGTGGACCTTAAATCACACCATTTCCTGTTTACCAAAAACCCAAGATCTATGTTGGCCAATCTTTTCTTCAAAGCTCAATATAAACGTCATAAAAAGAGAGATTCATGCTCTTGCTATTCTGACATTTTGAGATGCCAGATTTCAATCACTCCAATATTAACATCTGCATCTCCAGTTGCCAAAGCCCAAAGCTCTGAAACTCTACCTTCCCCAAACCTGTCAGACATTCTAGCTCTCTCTTCCCTTTTTAAAGCCTACCATTTTAACCAAGATCTTTTTTGTAATCTGTTTCAATGTCTTCTTGTGATTCAATATCAAATTGTTCGATAATGTTTCTGTGAAGCAATTTGGGTCTTTCTCCTGTATTACAAAGCGCTATACAAGTGCAAGATACTATAGTTGCAATGCACAGCCAAGTTAAATTTAAACCTCTGAACTAACCAGATACTTCACAGTTTCGTAGAAAATTTCAATAAGGAGAGAAAGATCATGGAAAAGCCTTCTCAACTGAGATCAGCAATAAATTAAGCATTACTTCAGTTAAAAACTCGTGCCTCAAGTGCAGAACTGTGTGGCACAGTGGCACAACTGTTAGAGCTGCTGCCTCGTAGCTCCAGCAACACAGATTTGATCCTAATCTCTGAAGCTGTCTGTGTGGAGTTTGCATATTTTCCTTGCGACTGCTCCAGTTTCCTCCCACATCCCGAAGAAGTGCAAATTGATAAGTTAATTGTCCACAGTAAAATTGCCCCTAGCGTTGGGAGAATCTGATGGGATTATGTGGATTATAGGTCACAGAAACAATTAGTGGGAGAATGGGGTTGTGCTGTGAGCAGGCATAGACTTGAAGTGTCAAATGGCTTCCTTCCATGTTGTAACGAAGTATGGAAGATTGCCGTCTGAAAAGACTCGTATCCAGAATCTTATTCTCTGAACTTCCTACCCTGAAGAGCTGTGAAAACTCAGTGATTGTGTTCATTTAAAACATATATCAATAAATTTCTGGATGTTAGTTGAATTAAGGGATATGGAGACAGTGCTGGAAAATGGAGCCAAGGTGGAAGATAAGCTATGATCTTAATGAATGACAGAGTAGGGTCAAAGGACTGGTTGGCCTACTCCTGCTCCTATTTCTTTTGTTTTCATTAACTAACATCTTAAACTTCTACAATGCAATCCAGAATAAGCCCCATCTTGTTGGATGGATAGATGCAGGGATAGGTAAAGCACAGTGGATTCAGAGAGCAGAGACTACATATTTATATAGTCATGTGCAGTTAGACCCAGACTTAAAAAGGAAAATAAATTCAGCATGTTCCCATTGACCCTCACCAATTTTTATAGATGCACTACAGAAAGCATACTGTCCAGATACATCATGGCTTGGTCTGCCTGAGACTGCAAGAAACTGCAGAGAGTCATGGACATGGCTCAGCACATCATGAAAACCAGTCTCCCTTCCGTGGACTCTGTCTACACTTCCCGCTGCCTCAGTAAAGCAGCCAACATAATCAAAGACCCCTTTCACCCCAGATATTCTCTTTTCTCCCCCACCCCCCTTCCCATCAGGCAGAAGATACAAAAGCCTGAAAGCATCAAGGACAGCTTCTATCCCATTATTAAATGGGCCTCTTGTAGGATAAGATGGACTCTTGACCTCACAATCTACCTTCATTGGCCTTGCACCTTATTGTCTGCCTGTATTGCACTCTGTAACTGTAACACTTTATTCTGTATTCTCTTATTGTTTTTCCCTTGTACTACCTCAATGTACTAATGTGATGAAATGATCTGTATGGATGGCATGCAAAACAAAGTTTTTCAGTACATGTGACAATAATAAACCAATTTAATTTAAATTTCTTGCTGATCATAATTTCCTGCTTTCCTAAACTGGTGAACCTATACTTCTCCAATAACAAGGATAACTTGGAAAAATCTCTGAGGGCAATAAGAACACAAGATGTCCTCCAGATTAGAGACTTCAATGTTGTACCTTCACTGATGGAAAAGGTCAAATCATGCCAGACTGGGACCTGTATAAGATCATAAAGGAATAAATTTGCGGGAGTAATCTACTGGTCCTCAGCTTTAGCAAGCTCTCTGTTCCAGATAACTTTGGTGGAGCTACCATCAGAGCTTTTGTGAAGTTATTAGTGCAGCTACCATACAGGAAGATTAACTGCACAGTCTACTGGTAAACGTAGGAGTGCAATCTTAATAGGCTGCTTTCCAAAGACTCAGGTTATAGTGTAACAGCATGTTTATGTCAGAAATATAACAGCTCGTTAATGCTAGCAGAACAGGCTTTAATCCTTAAAATAACAGCTGGCAATGTTGAGTCATCTTTACCTGTGAAAGCGTTGGAGGAGGGGGAGGTGGGGGAGGAGGAGGCATCTTTCAATATTCAATAGGTATGCGGGATAACCGTTCAAAATCCTACAGAATGATAAGAAACATAATGTTAGAAACATCATTTTAATATGCATTAAGTCAAACAAAACATTACAAATATTTCTCTTTTGCTCTATGGATGCTGCCTGACTCACTATGTATTTCCAGCATTTTCTGTTTCTTTAATAATATGAATATGAAACTCAATTAATGCTTCAACCACTTATGATCAGTGGACAGATTCATTGGAATATATACAGTCCAATTTGCTGCAGACATATAAAAATGATACTGAGGATTAGGTGTCCATCATGGTAGTGACCCAATTTTTATATCCAAATGGGAAAGAAAATTAAATTGTGAAATATTGCTTGTGAATAGTGATTGTCATGTTTAGGCTGTCACAGCTTTAAGGCTTTGACATCTGACTAACTAATCTCTGGTTGCAACAATGTTTGTAGAAAATTATAGACACAGTCAATGGATAAACTTCATGCGCTTATTTGCAATCCTCATGTTTTATGTGTGCAAGTCTGTAAATTCTGTAATCGATTTCAATAGAGGTTTATAACCCACTGAACATACATACTTGCCACTGGCAATGAAGATAGTGGAAAATCAGAGTCATTAAAAGTGACAAAGTCAATGAAGGCATTGAGTATTTAAATCACTACATAGGTAGGACAAGTCTGTGAAGCTCATAATTAATTATGGCAAGTCTGGGATACAGGTCTGAACACGAGGGAAAAAAAGGTAGCTCATGTAAATTTGAGTACATATATAAAAAAATCAAGGCAAATTAATTGTTGAAATGGTAGACAACACATAATGGCAGATCAGTCAGAAATTATGCTGGTGTGGGAGCTCTTCATGTCACACATTAAAAAAATGTAAGTGCTTTTTATGGACAGATAATAAATGGAGACCTAGGGCGTGGATGCTTGGAATGAGGCAACACATGAATGGAAGATCTTGTTGGAAGAAAGACCAGTACCTTGTGTGCTGAAAAATTCAGATGGAATAGTTAAACAAATTTGAGCAACATGGAGTATTGGTGAAAGTGGCACAGAATGACTGGGAGACACTCATAGCAGTGGCAGTTATGGCTGCTAGGAATGTCTGATTATAAAGGTCTTTAATAGTGCAGGAAGTGAAACGCAATACCCTTGCCCAAGTTACAATAATTATGGACCAAATTCTCAGCAACAATAGTCTTAACTAAACTTAACATTCTGATTCTGTACCATTGTAACTACGCAGGGAAAGACAATAGATGAAGGTTCATGTTAATTGGCACCCATTGAAACCTTAATGGTTTCTTCGATCTGATCATTGATGTAGCCACCTCCTGTATTAACACATTGTTAAAAGCAAATCCCTGCCACTTTATGCAGAGTTTTGGACGTGTCAGTTTTGTTGCTTAATATTCTGGCTGCTTGTACATGCAACATGCCATCCCTCAAAACTGTAACAAAAGAGATACACTTTGGGTGGCTAGAGTTTGTACTCAGAACCCCTCAGACCAGCCACCAGTATTTGAATATTCAAAGGGATTCTGCCAGTTAGGATGTACTCCTATTGTAAATATTTAATTCTGCAAAAGTTAACTTTAACATTTTGAGAACAGAAGGTATGAAGGTAATTATAGCCATAGAAACTGTAGTTAATCATTTATTGTTGTCTTCGTGTTTGAAAAGTATAGTACTGCACTCTATCTTTGAGTATGGAAGGAGAAGAAATAGATTCTCCAGAAGATTTAGAGAAACAAAGGACTGCAGATGCTGGAATCTAGATGAAAAACACCATGATGCTGGAGGAACTCAGCAGGCCAGGCAGCATCTGTGGAGAAAAGCAGGCGGTCAATATTTCTGGTCAGGACCCTTCTTCAGGACTGAAGATAGGAAAAAGGGAAAGCCCAATATATAGGAGGGAAAAGCAGAGCAGTGAGAGGTGGACAAAAGAGGGGAGGCGGAGTGGGCACAAGGTAGTGATAGGTAGATGCAGGTAAGAGACAGTGATAGGCGGATGCGGGGGAGGAGGGGAGAGCAGATCCACTGGGGGATGGGTCAAAGGTAAGGATGGGTAGAAATAAGAGAGATAGGGAAGAAAAGAAGAGGCACGGTGGGTGTGGAGGTGGTGGGGGTTACTTAAAGTGGGGGAATTCAATGTTCATGCCGTTATTTGCTGTGCTGAATAAAGACCTTTTATATCTCTCAGCTACAATCTCCATGTGGCTTAGTCACAGTTGCAATGACTATGCCTTAAGTCTTTCCTTTGTTAGTAGACATGACTGAGGTCTGCAAAACTGGCCAACACCAGTTCTGAGGTTTGCCTGTTGATTCTTTAGTTGATAGGAAAATAAATCAGTGCAATGTTTTTAATTCATTTAAAATAAAAATCAGTAAGTTTGGACAATAATTCTGTTCCACGATGAAGATTGCAAAATGCACGTTTTCAACCTGCATTCTTCATGTGACATTGCGTTAATTATTTCTTTAAATACTGACGTGAACTGTGACTAGTTTGGCAATCTATACTCTTAGATTAACACATACATGCAGAAAATAAACCAATAAGGAAAGGAAGGAGGGAGAACTGTAACATTATGAGAAAGCTACTGGAATCCAAGGTCAGAGTAACTGAGCAGTTGGGCAAATACAAGCTGAGCAGAGTCAACATGAATTTGTCAAGCATTGGACATGAAAGTTTAATTGAATTCCTTTTGAGACAAATGGTAATAAGCAGTTGTATGGATATTCCCTTTGTCAACTTCCAGTTTAATTTAAATTTGTGTATGAGAGATTACAACACGCATATAAAGGCTTGTACAGATCACAGGTAATCCTTGTGATTTGCTAACTAGTTGGGAGTTAGGTGGGGGAAGAGCAGGAATTAAGAGAAAGAACTTGGATTGTGACACATCGTGTTCCTCTTTCTACGAAAGAGGGAAATGCATGAAGTTTTGCATTTAGACTAAATTAGCAAGCAAATTTAATTGATTAGGAGCAGGAAGTTTATACATAATCAAATTAAGTGAGTTGTACAATAGCAAACAAGTTCAATATCACAAAGTTATTGGATCAAAGATAGATAAATCAGAACATTTTCTTAATAATGCAAAATTAGGGACTACAGAGGAGCAAAGGCTGTTTGGACATGCATATTAATGAAATCCTATGCACAAAAAGAAATGAAAAGTATCGGCTAATGAAATGCTGTTTTTGTCTAAAAGGTAGATGCAACTAAATACATGGGGAGAAGTAGAGAAGTTTGAAACATAAAAGATCTTGAGCAGCTTTTGACAGGGTGGATATGGAGAGGGCATTTCCTCTCATGGAGAATCTAAAACGATGAATCACTGTTTAAAAGTGAAAGGTTGCCAATTTAAGATAAGTGAAGTGATTTCTCTCTCTCTCTTCACACATAAGGTTATGATTCTTTGTAATTCTCTTCCTCAATGAGCAGTGGAATAAGTATTTGAATATTATTCAGTCAGAGGTAGATAGATTCTTGTTAAGGGGGTGAAAGACTACTATGGGTAGATGGGAATGCAGAGTTGAGGTTATAATCATATCAGCTATGACTATACTAAAAGGTGGAGCAGACTCAAGGAACTATGCAGCCTGCTCTTTTCCTAATTTGCATGTTTATAAGTTTTGTATGGAGCTTTGCTCAAATCCCAACTATTCAGAGGAATATAATAGCCTTGAGCAGCTACAACACAGGTTTATCAAAATGGAACTGAGGCTAAAACAATTCAATTATACAGCCAGGAAACAAGAACTTTGTATTCACTGGAATTCAGAGCATTGTATTCCAAGTGAAATCATTAGGATCATTAGGGGATTAATTCAGATGGTGAATTTTATTCATTGACAGAATTCAGAGGCAGGCCATTGCCATTTCTTCTACACAAAGGGTATGAGATTATTGATACTTTCTCTCAAATAAACACTGCGGATGCCAGAACAAGCCATCTTCTGCCCCCACCCACCCCCCCCCCACCAAGTCTGAGATCAGTCACCTTTCGTTCAACAAAGATATCAAAGATCAACAGCGGGTAAACAGAAAGTGGGTAAATAAATGAGGTATGGAGGAATCATGATCCGACTGAATAATGGAAGAAGCTCCAGTATGTGTTTTTTTTAAAAAAGTATTCATTATTGAGATCTAGGTATTGCGGGTCAGCTTCTTGAGACACTGCAGTCCTTCTGGTGATGGTAGTCCAAAGGTGCTATTGAGGAATTCCAGCTTTTAGACCCAGCGATTTACTTCCTAATCAGGATGGTGTTATGCACTTGCTGCCTTTTCCCTTCTTGGTGGTAGAGGTTGTTGGTTTGGGAGGTCCAATGGAAAAGCCTAGCCAAGTAATTGCAGTGCATTTTGCAATTATACATTTGGAACCACTGTTTGCCAATGGTAAAGGTGGTTGATAGAGTGCCAGGCGAGCAGATTGCTTTGTCCTCGATGACGTTAAGCTTCCTGTGTGTTGTTGGAGTTTCACACATCAAAGCAAGTGGAGGATATTCCATCATACTGGCGACATGTGCCTTGTAGATGGTGGAAAGGCATTGGGTTATCGGGGGCAAGTCATTTGCCAAGGCTACTTCGCCTCTGAAATGCTCCTGTAGCTCCATTATTTGTGTGTCTGGTCCAGATGAGCTTCTGTTCAATGGTGACCCCCTAGGAGGTTGACAGTCAGGGACTTAATGTGATGCCATTGAATGTCAAAAGGCAGGTGGTTAGATTCTCTCTTGTTGAAGATGATCATTGCCAGGCACTTTGGTGGCAGAAGTGCTACTTATCAGCCTGTGCCTGAATATTATCTCGGTGTTGCAGCATGCATGCATGGACTACTTCATTTGCTGAGGTGTTCTGAATGCAAATGAACATTGTGCATTTAGCAAACATCCTCACGACTGACCTTTTGATGGAAGGATGGTCATTGGTAAAGTAGCTGAAAATGATTGGGCCTAGTACACCACTCTGAAGACTCCTGTCTTCCATTCTGTGAAATATGACACCAGCCATTGGAGTGATGCCCCATTGGCTTCCATTTTTACCAGGGCACCTTGATGTCACTCTCACCAAATGCTGCCTTGATGTCATTCACACCTCATCCCTGGAATTCAGCCCTTTGGTGCATGTTTCAATTACGGCTATAAGGAGGCTTGGGGTCCTGTTAAAATTCAAATGGGACAACAGTGAGCAGGTTATTGAACAGACACAAGAGAGGTTTAAGTGCTCTAAACAAGTGAGCACATAGGGTTAAAACTAGATGAATATAAAACAGCAAAGAAAAATATTCTATATGAGAATGGAGACAAGAGAGAAAAGAAAGATATGAAAAGAGATCTGGTTTGCCAGACTGGTGTAACGAAATGGTAAATTCACATTCTTGCCATTCCAGGAGTATTTATTGCAGCAAATGTCCAAGTTTGTTTTTGCTAAAAGGGCCAAATCGTTAATCCAAATCACGTCTAAGGCCCACTCTTGTTGAAAATTCATAAATAACCAAACACTGATATTTTTAAGTCATGTGTATGATTTATTTTTGGGCTGTTTTCTATTAAGATTGCTACCAAAAAGCATCAGCTTCTTTTATAAAATGCAGGGAATTGTGACTGGTATCTATATCAACGTGAAGCATAATTTGTTTGAAATTGTTTTTACTGCCCTCTGTATTCCTCTAGAAGAAATGTCACAATCAGAGAGATTAAAATTTATTCACACCAGGCAGTAAGCAGGTAATTATTTCTGCACCAGATAGGGTCTTTCTAGTCCAGGTATCCATATGTGTCAATGTTCCCTGATGTGCCACCAAGCAAACGCTTGGTTACAGAGAAACCAAGAAAGTCAGGAAGAGAAAAGTTTAATCAGCTGCTTTGTCCAATGGAGAAGAGTTGTGAATACAAAATTTGAACATAGAGTGCATTGTCAATGGTAGAGAGGCAGCACAAGATGCATGAGAAAAACATTCTGTCTAGCAGTCAAAAGTAGCAGCAGGGGAGATCTAGCAGTTCATGGCAGACCATTTAATTTTGAGACTGACATACATCAAAATAAATTTCTAATCAGCTCAGTTAGTTATGGTCAGCTGAGAGTTAGTTGTGGCACCATTGTTTCTGGTTCAGAAGGTTATGAATTCAAGTTACACTCCAAAAACGTTAGTACAGAAATCTAGATTGTATTCAAAGTACTTGGAGGACTTGACTGGGTAGGTATGGGCACAATTTTTCCCCTGATTAACGAAGCCTAGAATCAGAAACCATTGCCCCAATATAAGGAGAAGGGCATTTAAGACATGTTTGAGTGACAAGTCTTTGGAATTCTTTACTTAAAAGGCCTGTGGAAGCTTATTCATTGATCGCTTTCACTGAGTTCAATAGATTTCTGGATATTCCAGGAATCAAGGAACATAGTGAAACATGGCCTGGTCTACACTCTCAAATGGAATTAAAAAGATCTACATCAAGACTGCTATTTTCCTGGACAATAGTTACTCTTCAAAAATACCAGGAAAATTGATCATCTAGTCATCATTGCACTGTCATTTGCATATGCAAACTCGTTGCTAGGTTTTCTGCATCACAAATTGCCTACACTTTGGTGGAACTTCATCCACTTTTAAGTGGTCTGGCACAAGCCGACAGGGGCATGAAAGGCACTCTATTTACATGCAAGTTAGTTTCATTCATAATAAGTTGCATATTTATACGTCCATTTATTGGCATATTTAAAATCTTCACCTGACACCCCAACCTGCTAGACTTTGAAAAGGTTAACAAAAATGTTATCTGAACAAAACTTTATTGCTAGGCTCACCATTCAGAAAGTTTTGACTCTGCACCATATTAATTGTCCGACTTTAGTGCCTAAAGTGAGACAACAGTATTTAAATCACCATACTATAGGAAGGATGAGGTTGCACTGAAAAGGGTGCAGAGGAGATTCACCAGGATGTTGCAAGGGATGGAGTGTTTCAACTATGAAGTGAGACTGGATAGACTGGGTTTGTTTTTTTAGAGAATGTTGAGGGTGAACCCAACTGAGGTATACAAAATTACGAGGAACACAGATGGGGTTGATGGCGATAACATTTCCCTCTGGGAGAGGTGCCTATGACCAGAAAGTATAGGTTAAAGTTAAGGGCTCAGTGATTTAGAGGGTATTGGAAAAATAATTTTTTCACCAGAGGGTGGCCGAAAGCTGGAATTCACTGCTCGAAAGGGTGGTGGAAGCAGGCATTCTCACAATGTTTAAATGTTATTTGGAGGAGCACTTGAAATATCATAGTACATCAGGCTAGGGGATTGGAATAGATAGGTGCTTGATGGCTTGCATGAACATGATGGGCCAAAGGACATGTTTTGTGCTGTACAACTCTTGTGATGCATCAATAAAGATTGTCACAGAATTCTGAATCACACAAGGTGCCATCATTTCCAGGCGGAGCAGCTATTAAGAGCATGTACACACTCTGGCTCATGGCACTGTAAAACGGGACCGAATAAGACCCAGTACAGATCTTTGTTTTGGGCTACATTAGATTCTGGTTTACAAAAGATGAATTAGCATGAGTGTAGCATTCACTTAATCTAGATCTAAAGCTCACCAAGCAAGCCACATTCACAATCATATCATTTCAAACCATAAACACTGAAAATTAACAGACACAACATAAACTGGACATTTCAATTACTGCAGTTACACATAGAAACATATTTCTTTGGCCAGATCTCATGTTGAATACATTTACAGCACAAATCACTGAACTACAAAAGAAATTGCTGAGGAAAAATAAAACAAACTTGTTCTGTAATAAAGAAAAAATCCTTAAAATACAAAATAAATCCCTAAGTAGTCACAGGGATTGACTAAATTAGAGCTGATCCCAAAAATAAAGCACAGGCTCCACTCTGACAACTGTTTTGGTAACCAAAGTTAAAGTAACCTGAATGATTTCAGTTGAGTGTAGCTGGTTTAAAACAGCACTAAACTACACTGCAGTTCAACAGGGACAGCTCTGTTATTCTACTCCTACATCTGCAGTTATACAAAATAGTTTTGGGGGTTCTCAACTCAAAAGTGTCAATAAAATTGAGAAGAAAATTATCTTAAGAGGCCCAAGGTTTGAGACCAACTGTAAATAGCTGGATTCCTTAAAGAATAAATTTTGAATCCAGTCTTACAAGTCAAATTGCATAAATAGCCCTGTTCATTGCAAGTTTAATTAACTTCATAATTGAGATTGGCTTTGTGGTGGTTCGCACCTTACCGAAAGCATTAGCTCAGTATCTTAGTGCATATCTAAGCACATAATTGTTATCTGTTAATCAATCATTATGACAAACTGAGAATGTAGGTAAAATTCAAAAAAAACATGTTTATGGTATATGTTATTGAAGTTATTAAAAAATTCCAGGCTTTACAGTATCAGGAGCTTAAAGCTCAATTTTTGTCTTCTATTTTTCTTTTGACCAAAGTCTTAACTTGCTTTTGAAACAGTCTTCTTGCTAAAGCCTTTGATTTCCTGCTAAAGTGGTCAACAGGAAAAACAATGCAACTAAATCACCGCAACTACTTTGTCAATTGTGTAGTGCCAATTAACTGACTTGAATATTCTACAACGGGCAAACAGCAAGTTCAGCTGAAAATAAAAGTTAAAGTCACTCTAAAATACCTTTTACAAATTATTTTCCTATATGTTCATTTAAAAATGTCAGACACTGGAATGATTATAAAATTCACAAGTTAACATCAGATGCTAATTACTAAGCAGATGCAGCAAAATCCAACTTCTTAACTGTTGCTTCATATCAATAATTGATTTCATCAAAATAACTCACTTAAACTGATTGCAACTTCTTAGTGAAATATACAAATCCTTTTTTTTAAATCCATGTTCAATTTCCAAATTTTAATTATAGCACCAATAATTCTTTGGAGTACTCAGCTTTGATTTACAAAGCTATTTTCCCTACAATGAATAACACAACTTTCCCTGCAGAGGAATTACACTGTACCAAAATGCTCAATTGACTGTATAAATTATTATAGTCAGTGAAGATGATATGCGATTAATATGCAAGGTGGTGAGTTCAAAGAAAATGATCAGAAAAGTAACATAAATAGAATCAGAGATCATCAGTGATGAGGTTTCAGCACAAGTGGACTCATCAAGAAGTTATATACAGCATGGAGAAGGGCCATTCGGCCCAAAGAGTCCATGCTGATCATGAAGTACACAGTCACAGGGAGATCATTCAAACTCCACACTGACAGCAAGGTTGAATCAAGGTCATAGGAGCTTGAGATGGCAGCTCCACTAGCAGTGCCCCTGTGCCCAGATGCTATGTTATAGGTACTGGTACTACAGCTAGTGGTACTAAGTAGTACCAGTAGCTATATTGTAGTGCCTGGGGTAGTAGGGTTGGAAATAATCATTTTGTACCAGTTAACCTGAAAGTGGAGAATATCTGCTTTCTGACTGTTGTAAAGGCTACTTATATACAAATTCAGGTGAATGACAATCACTACTTTCCTGTAATTAGCTTCTTTTCCTGTTGTACTTTATCTTGTGGCAACTTTCCTTGACTTTTTGTTTGCTTGTTGCAGAGTGAAATATTTTGACTTCATTATCTTTCTGATACTGCCATGTCATCTTTTGTGGGTGACCTTTAACAGTCTATTTCTTCTTTCATTGCATTTTCTCTATGCATTCTCCATAATTCTCAACAGGTAAACAACAACTTTACTGGCTTGGATTTTGCAGGATTATGCTGGCATTTCTCAGTTTGTGACGTTACTATATGAATGCAGAGTTCCATCAACCATTTCTTGAGTGAACACTGCCTCTGGACCCCACCCTATGGTTAAGTCTAGCACAAGATTTGCAAACTCATTTACTTGAAAGGATTTTGCAGGACTATAGGGAAGAAAGGCAAGTACAAGACGAGTTGCAGTTTTTTAAAATTATTTGTATTTTATTTAACATTTTTAATTATCTAGAACAGTTGTTAGTTGAAACTTATCAATTCATGAATTATTTTATACATAGTAGTTTCAAATATTTCTGAATGGCAAAACACCAAAAATCATTGCAAGACTGAGAACTGACCATCAAAAGCTTAAAGGAGTTTCATGGGTGGGGCTTTTCTGGTGCAACCCAAGGTCCTGCAGACATTCTGTTTGGCCCCTGGACTGGCTGGACAAGCAAGTTCAGCTTCCTGCTTTGGTTACTGTAAGTCCAAAGGAAGGGGGACGATATGATGAACATGGACAGCAGGCCCACCTCAGCACAATTCAGCTTCCTAAATTAAGATCCAGTCTGTCACTGCAAGGAAAGATCTTAGACAATCTTTTTGTATTTAGTAGAGAAGATTACATTGGATCTTGAATCTTACTTTACTGAAAATGGGATTATTCTAGTTAAAACTCAATCTGTGCCAATGGCTTTATGTAGATCTTGTCTACTCCACGCCCACCTTGCATATATTCTGTGTGTTCTTAATCATGGTGGTTTTTCATGGCATGTTCCATTGCAAAATTTAAATTGGACCTAAAGCCAGGGCACTCTACTCATCCTGCAACACACCTATTTCATGATCAATAGAGTTTTATATTGCAAAAACAAAGTATCTAGATTTTTAGCAGGCTATGACTTTCCCCATACAATTACTTCAGCAGTCAATCTGCAATCTCAGTTTACAATCATTTTATTCCTTCAGACATCATTTGGAGAATCAATACAGCAAATTGGCAGGTACATAGTCTTTTTACCCCATAATTTTACCAGCTCTTAGTGATACTCTCACCTCAGAACACTCGCTCCCAGCACAACAAAGCTGTTCCTTTTTACTACAGCTGGATGAAATTCTCCTTGTTCATTCCTGCAATATCAGCACTCTTTTCCACACCAAAGCTGACAATCTTCTTCCCCTCAACACCATTTTCCCTCTCATACTCCATTGAAGCAGGCAGAGTTATACAGAAAAAAAGTTTAACATCCTCTGTTTTCATTGTCAAAATTCTTTTGAAACTTTGATACCTTTTATTTAATCAATTACTGTGATCTTCAATGTGCCAACAGTAGTGATCCAAGTGGTTGCTCAACATCACTTTCGGGGGCAACAGAGGAATTAGAACCTTGCTAGCAACACCCACTTCCTACAAGAACAAAATGTTAAAATGGTTTTACTGTGCTGATACTGTCCAAAGTTATCCCTTTAATTCAACTTGATTTTTCTTCAAATGATTCTACTTCTTATCCAAACACAATAGCATGCCTTTATTTTATTTGCTATGTAGTTGTCTTTTATATTATCAAAACACATATATTGCATATAAACACATCATGCATTAGTTACATAGGCTGATGCTTTAAATATGCTTAAAGCAGAAAAATATTTATTGGCTCAACCACAAATATGTAATGAGAAATTTTCACAAAACTAATGAATTCACCTGGCAAACATGTTGAAGCTATAGGTACCAAACTGAAAAGCAAATTGCTATAACTTATTTTAATTGATTTTAACTGCTATCTTTATTTCTGATCCAGTTCAGTGCATGGCAATGTCTTTTCTTAAGCAATTTCTCAGCATTGAGGATAACTTGCTCATGTTGTGGGTTCTGAGGTGGCTCATGAGATCAACATGGGACTCTTCCACAGATGGGGCAATGTGGGGGAAGGCAATGGGCAAGGGCTGCTGAATGTCTGAATCATAACAACATATTTACAAGAGTGTAACAAACATGAAATCTGCTGGACGTGCTGAGAAGCTCCCATACACAGAACCACACTTTAACTTGGAGCTTAAACTTTGCTTGGTTGTACACAGAAATCAATTCCTTCTCCAACTTCTAGTACATTCAACAGCTCATGGGTCTACAACATCATCTCCTACTCTACTATGGAAGAATGAGTTTAAATTATGTCTCAACCCTATACAAATAAATTTGGAACATTCCAGTATAGTTTTGTAGACAGTCCCTAAGGCATATTATTAAGCACCCAAAAATGACCCAAGCATTGAATTAGCACATATACAGTTTGCTAATTAGAGGCTCAGGTTTACATGTGTTTGGTGTCTGCTTTCTGCTGGGGTGTGGGCGATTATGTAGGAGGTATAATTAACTTTGGTTACACCAGATGACTTATCCCCAAAAATCCATTCGTCAGTCTTTCTTCTTCTACATCCAGAACTGTTGTGGTCGATTGCATCACAAGTAAAGCATCAAGCGAAATTCTTGACATCACCTCCTCTCTCTCCACACCCCGTCCCACAGAAGGTAGATGCAGTGAGGCTTTTTTTTATTTACAATGGGCATGCTGGAATAAAGACTTGTTGGGGGAAAAAAACTTGAAATACATCTCAAAACACTTCACAATCAATGGATTGTTATGCAGCCACATGAAGAACAGATGGAAAGCACAACAATCTACATTGTAAGTGCCGGTATATAGATGTTAAACCAAGGTCTCACGTGTCTGCTCAGGTGAACATGTCCAGACAAACATTCAACTCCCAAGCAGAATCCCGATGACGAAAGAAACCAGCTTTAATGTCCACCTTAACTGTTGCATGAAAACTGCTGGCCATGTTTGTCCACAAACACAACAGCGACTGCACTTAAAGTAATAATGTGGCCGAATCATTTTGGGTCACACTATAATCGAAGTAAGCTACTGTTTAGATGCAAGGTTTTGTTTTCCTATAAAACAGGAAATATAAAAATACAGGCAGCAAAGATCATGGAACAAAACCCGACACTGAGTTTTGCTTGGTTTAGAGTGACTACTTCAGTCATCTGACTTGTATCAGTTAAAAGCGGATGTGTTAAAATGGTAATATCCGGAAAACTGCGATGGTGTGAGGAAGGTGTAGTTACTTTATCTGCGAATTCTGACAGTGTAAACTTGCAAAAAAAAATCCAACTATTATCTGTCACACAGCTAATACACACTTCAACCAGCACATACAACAGTTTCTTTATTTTGAGTTTGAACCATGTAGCGTTTAATAATACCATTATTGTAACGGTATACACTATTAAAATTCTTCCTTCAGATTAATACAACGGAATCCAAAATGTAATCCAAATGTACAAAAAGCCGGATATATGGAATGTCATTTAAAAAAAAGACGATAAAATTCATTGGAGCGCATCTTGCTGACTGGCGAGTCAGCGAATCTAGTTTCCAGCTATTTATATTCAAGTCTCAGAGTACTGCGGTTGTACGGCCGATCGAACAACCCTGAACTTGACCGCTCTGTCGCTGTCCGCGGGGACACAGCGGTGTATACCCACCCCTTCACTACCCTGACCTAGTTTAGAATCAGTGCCACCGATTTGAGTAAAAGTTCCTAACCAGAAGATTGTGGGGACAAATATTTATTTCTATTTTACTTTTTTTTAAACCTTTTAAAATTATTTCTCAGTCTTTCATTGTGTAATTATTTTCAAAGTTTTTTAAAATCATTTACATCTGTTATAATAGTATCGAATGTCACAGGCATTTAAAAACTTTAGAAAGCTTTGAAAAGTGAAGCTCGAACCCCCGCTTATCCCCTGTCAAAGGCTGTCAGGACATTCCGGGGCGGGGTCTCTGCAGCGGAGGCCTACATGGCCGTGAAGCCTCGATATGCTTTGCTTGTAGACTTCTGACTGCAGAGGATCAGTGTGATCAGTTCTCAATTTCTGGACCAGGCGAGTGTGGGGAGAATAATAACTTTGCGCGGCGGGACGGATTCATCGAGGTTACTGGGAAATCAGGCATACTTACATACAAGTAAAATTGAAATGTCTCATGACACTCAAGCCGTGAAGACATCGCCATACACTGAACTGGATCAGAAATAAAGATAGCAGTTAAAACCAATTAAAATAAATTATAGCAATTTGCTTTTCAGTTTGGTACCTATAGCTTCAACATGTTTGCCAGGTGAATTGGTTAGCAGTCGCCTAAAACTACTGTTGCAAGACAAATCCAGCTTCATCTATTACTTGCCACGTGTTCGTTTCAAAACATTTTGCAATATCATCATTTTCATGGTAAATGTGTGGACAAGCTTCTGCAATGTGGTTGCAAGTAAATAACTTGTTTTAGTATTTGTAAAAACAGAACATACCGGGAACATAATGCAGGTCCAAGAGAGAAACAGAACTAATGCTTCAGATCAATAACCTTTGATCATTTTAAAGCCAAGTTCTGATGAACTTATGAAAGGCCATCAGCTGAAATGTTAATTCTATTTCTCTCTACACAGATGTTGCAAGACCTGTTAAGAATTGTAAGTATTTCCTGTTTGTATCGAAGATCTTCAGCACCTGCAGTCTTCTGATTTTCAGTTCTTATTTTATTATTCTCCAGACAGACAAAATGCTTAAGAAAACTTTTGGTGAGATCATTAAGACAGAAGGCTCTTGGCCTGGGTTTGGCAGAATAATGATGGCAAAACAGTCAGTGCATGACATGATTACCCCAGCAAACTAACAACTTTGGGATTTCTGCACATGTTGTCAACAATTTGATACAAACAACCCATTTCTGACACTGGATTCATCAGTTTCAGCAAGTGGGCAGGAAGTTAGATATTTTTATTTCAAAGCACTTTGTTCATTAAAAAAAATGAAAACCTGGAATAATTGGATCCTTTCCTTGTAAATTTACAGAACATGCAAAGGCAACAATTTCATAACAGTACGTTGTTCCCTTTAACATTAAAATCTCATTAGTTTTAATTCACTTGCAATTCTAACAAATAGTTCATGAGGTTTCAGCACTGATTCAACTAATTTATGTGCAATGGCAGGAAGGGCCTACACTGTGGCCCTTCCTCTTACAACCCTTGCAGCGGCTGCACCCAGCTACTGCACTAATCTTAGTATATATAGTCCTGGAGACACAAGAGATTCTGCAGATGCTGGAATCTGGAGCAACACACACAAAATGCTGGAGGAACTCAGCAGGTCAAGCAGCATCTATGGAGACAAATAAACAGTCGACACCAAGTCAAGACCCTTCATCAGGACTGGAAAGGAAGAGGGCAGAAGCTGGAATGGGGGGGGGGGGGGGGGGGGGGGGAAGGGGAAGAGGGCCACAGGAATGATGGAAGACAAAAGAGGCAAAAAAAGGGGGGAGAAGAGAGGAGAGGTTACCGGAAGTTAGAGAAGTCGATGTTGAGGCCGTCAGGTTGGAGACTACCAAGGTTATGTGGACCTTTGAGTGCCAATTTGTGCACTTGGTCATAGACCACACTGTACTCTGGAATACAACTGAATTTGGGACCTAGCAGAGGGCATCCTTCACTGTATTAATGTTTTCCCAGCAGCAGCTGAGATTTGTTTCCTTCCGTGTTCCTGAACTGGACTGAAACAAATCCGGACTGAAGCTGTCATTAACACTAGTGTGCAGGTTGATGAAGCCACGCATAAAAGGTAGGGCCACATTGGCCACATTATCCTGCCCCTTCTCTGGAGATCTCTACATCATGTCTCTTCAAGTACTTTGCAAGTTTCCAACTCCAGATGAAATAGAATACGGTTTGAATGACCATTTCAGCACAGTAGCAAGTCATTGGCCGTGTAATGCATACCATCAATGAGAGCATCTTGCACCTGATAACTTGATTTTCCCTGCAATCAACAGGGAGCGCTACTCCCACAATCCCAGTTTTCAATTTACCTAGGCTACAAACTTCACCAATTCTTGGTGCATGTCCTGGCTCCTTAGAACCATATTCTCAGCATCACTGGGTAACTGGCCTAACAAAGGAAGGACCCTTGGCTTCACTTTCATTGTGGATCATTCTGGCCCCTAGGTCAGTTTGAACTGGCTGCAGATGCACATCAACCTGCAGACTGACATTGGATTGAAGCAGGTGGTGGTGGTGATGCCATCCACATACAGGGAAGCTCCGACCAAATTGTTTGGTGCTTGGAAATGTCACCCTTCTTATGCTCACATCCTTGCTGGAGTCATAAGGCTTGATACTACACCTAAAAAACTCAGAAGGGAGGGGTAAAATTTGCACAACTCCAGGTTTGATTCGGACTGCACTACTGACCTCTGTGCAAGGCAGACTATTCCAATTGTGGATTCCCTGCCCAAGCTCTATTTTGAAGAGCGTAGCCATCATGTACATGTGGAATATTTCATGAAATACCTTTTCTTGGTCCAAGCCAGCTAAACAAGTGTTCACCCCTGCCCCTCACCTAGGTGATTGTATCCCTGAGTAGTGCAAGGCTGCCAGAGATTTTCCTGCTCAGTAAGGTGCAGATCTGGTTGGGATGAATCACCAGTCTCAGATCAAACTTGACTCAAATGGCCTCACCAACCAGGGACCTAAACAGCCCTTCCAGATGAGGGAAAGCTCCACGTGCACCTCCTTCAACCTCATCTACTGCATTTGGTGCTTCCAATATGGCCTCCCCTACATCAGCAAGACCAAGAACAGAATAGGCAACCAATTTGCAGAGCATCTGTGCTCTATCTGCAATGGTTATCCTAACCTCTCAGTCACATGCTATTTCAACTCCCCTTTCCATACCAACCTGTCTGTCCTCTACCTTCTCTACTGCCAGGGTGGAGGCCCAATGCAAAGTACAGGAACAACAACTCGTATTCCACCTGGATAACTCAAATGGTATGAACATCGAATTTCTCAATTTCAGGTAACCCCAATCTTCTGTGCTCCCCCCAAATCCGATCCACCTCCAGTCCTCCCATTTTTGTCCTGTTTTCCATAACCCCCTAGTCAGCTCATCCACTGTTAAAGGAAAGGACATGGAGGTGTTTGTAGGAGGTTTATCCCCAACAGTTGTGTAAACACAAGACTCTGTGCTCTCTGGGCCATCTCCACAGTCACAGACCAAAAGAACTATCAACTGCTGCTGAAAGTTATCAGCTAAGTAAAGGGTGCACTTTGATAAGCATGAAGCTTGCTGATCTTTCAGCATCTGTCCATGACTGCATGTTGCAGGCTGGCACTGAGTAAAGACTACAGTCAAAATCATTCCATGCTGAGGGGCTGAAATCAAGTAAAAACCTGCTTAACTTTTCTGCAATCAAATGTATGTGGAAGAAAAATTGATGTCACTTTGATATAATGTAAATGTTCTAAGAATATGGAATGATAGGTCTATTATTGTGAACAGTGACATATGAATGCCCTGTATGATAAATCATTCACAAAATTTGCTTGTATATTTTTAGAAAAATAAATAATAGCAAACAATGCTGGTCAGGTAGCATCTGCGGAAGGAGAAGCAGACTGAATGCTTTCAGAGCTGACCTCTAATGTCAGATAGTCAAAGACTGGTTTCTCTTTACTGCTGCTTGTTCTGTATTTAGTACAAATTTTTAACATCAAGGGTATTTGACACGTACAATTCCTATGAGAATTGGTTTACAATGTCTTCAACAGTTGTAATAGATAGCTGTATTGTCGCAGCGTCTCTGACACCATGCCGATCTTTGGAAGTAACAATAAAGAAAAGCAAAGCTTTGGCTCATTTTTGTATCCATGGGTAAAATGTCGGTTATAATTTCAATGTATAAACTTAGAAGTTCCAACTTTTGCAATGAGTTTGTATAATTTCTGTTTCAATAGTCAAGCTGAAAAAAAAATAGCTTAAAACTGCCTTTAACTTTTATCCTAAATTTGCAACAATGAAAGCAGGCATGCTATGTGATATAGTCAAATTAAAAGGGGTTCAATTGCCCCTTGAAAAGGACTTATTTCCTTTCCACTGGCTTTAGTTTTACTGAAAATAGGTCTGATCAAGAGTTTAAATGTCACAACAAGTAATTAGGAGAGCTACCAGAATGTTATCATTTATTGCAAGAGGAATTGAATACTAGGGAGATTATGCTTCAGTTATATAGGGCATTAGTGAAACCACAGCTGGACTACTGTGTACAGTATGGGAATGGGTTAGATGCAGTTCAGTTTAAAGACTAATACCCAGAATATGCAGGGTCTCTAATGAGAAAAGATAAGACAATCTAGTCTTGTATCGCTGGAATTTAGAAGAGCAAGACAGTATTTGATTGAAACGTGCAAGATCATGAAACATCTTGACGGGTGGATATGGAGAGTATGTTTTCCCCTGTTGATAGAACTTAGAACTAGAAGGTCACTGTTTAAAAATAAGAGATCGCAGATTTAAGATAGAGATGAGGGAAAACATTTTCTCAGGGGTTACGAGCCTTTGGAACATTTCCTGAAAGGGTTGTGGAAACAGAATCTTTTATTTTTTTTAAGGAAGAGATAGAGAGATACCTGAAAAAGCAAGGGGTTGAAAGATTACTGCATGTAGATGGAAATGCAGAGTTGAGGTTAGAGTATTAGCCAGAAATGTATTAAATGGCAGAACAGGATTGAGGAGTTGTGTAGCTTACTCCTGCCCTACGTATAACATATAATACATAAATACAGGGGGTCCCCAGGACATGGAAGACCTGACTTACAAAAACCCAATTTTGCACAAATTCTCCCAGACTCTGCTCTCAGGTACTCCACCTAGTCTGCATTCAGACAAACATCTGTCGCAGTTCATTTGCTGGTAACAATTCCCATCACCTATGCTGACCTTCCCCGGTCTAGTCTTTGCAAATTAGTCCCCAAGAGCTGTCGCGGCTAAAGATCTCACATTACGATTTTGGGGGAAATAGTTCATTTCTGACTTACAAAAAGTTCAGTTTACAAACAGTTCTCAGGAACAGAATCCTTACGTAACTCGGGGACCCCCCCCATCCTTTGGTTAAGAATCGCTCATGATTATTCTGAAATGCATGGAGCTTGACATGTGCAACTGTCCACAATTCTGAATTAGAAAGACAAATCCTTCAAAAAACTGAAACAAATGACACCGTGAAAAACAAGTATTGTTTGAACTACAGGAGTAAAGATCATGCTTGCATGTGATGATTCAGATCACTCCATAATGAGAAATGGAAGAGGACAAAATACTAAACCAGCATGATGATTAATTACAGTTAACACAAATGATACAAAACTTCAAATGAAAAAGTAGTTAACCATTCAAAATCATGAGACAAAGGTCTTCATTCCAGCTGAAAATTTCACAATCCTGTTTTGAGTTTGAATTCTACAAAAGGCTTCAAAATCTGACTATTGACTAATAACCATATTAGGTTTTCCTTAAATTAAATTGCAATCCAAAAATCAATCTGCAAATTCAAATTAAGTGCAAGAGATAAAATATAACAGAATGTACTCCAAATCATTAATGACAATATAGTTTAGTTTTGATCTTCTGTGTCTACTGATCAAGAGGATACAATGTACCAAGTCCAGAATCAGTTGTTTCTCTTCTACAATAAGCTTGTTGCTCTAACAGATTTAATGTTTAGGTAATATACTGGAATGTCAAAGATGGCATTGAAATAGTTACATCAAAAATACAGCATAGTTTACCACACCTTTCATAGTACAGTAAAGGTTTTATGAAATACATTTGCCTCTCTGAAATGCTGCCTCAAATACTAAAATATTGTAACTTGGGAAATGATCCACAGATGACTAGAAAATTTGTTAATTACAGAATGCCAATCTGCATAAATTTTTTAAAAGCTATCAATCAATGTTCTTATGTGCAAGACTATCCAATTATGTTGGCAAGGTTATCCAATACACTTTATCATAACAGCAGTTACACAGGTCAAACATGTTTTGTTGGTTTTTTGGAATCTATTTGACTTTTCCTTCCTCCCTTCAATTGATTAGAAGTTATGCATTTATAAATGGATCTCTCTCTGTTCCTGTAAATAAACAAAAATCAAGAAAGACTGCCACAAATGATCCAATTTAAATGGTTGCAAATGGAAGCCTGTTATTTTGAATTACCTTATACTCCGAAGAGGAAGTCTTCCCAATTCTCTTAATTTGGATTTGGTTATGCAAACTACTATCATGCTGGTGTCATCTCATTGTCAGTTCTTCAACAATATAGTGAAGTTAATGAACGTTCAAAGCTGCCTTTAGCATTGTTTGGTGGATTTGCAAACCTTCTCAAAGTTATATGCTACCCAATCACTCAAGGAGAACAGCAAGCACCAGAAAAATGAGCAAGCAGAAAAGGAGGGGAAGAACAAATCAAGGATGTATCATTGTGAGCCTGGTGGGGGGCAGAGACAAATGTACTGGACAGAGTGGCAGCTCTACTAAGTGTTAACATTTTACAGGTTACATAAAAGCAAGTTTTGGTAACAAAATATGTAGATTTACTACATCATCTGCACAATTATTTATCATTTTCCCCGGCACTATTTTTTCCTCTGCGAATGCTGGAGCATGATTAAATGGTTCTGAAATATCACAGAGGCAACACTTTTTTCCTCTTAGAATATTCCCTTTTTCCAAGAACAAAAATTAAAATCTAAATGTGCCTTAATCAGTACTGGAACCACCAGGGAAGGTTATATGGTTCACTATTAAAAGCAAAATGTATTGCATATTAACATTACCTTCTCACTATCAGTGCATTTTGTAAATAGAATAACTTAAGAACCTAAAAATTATACATTAAATACACTGACAATAACTTGTCCGCTCAACCTACTTGTGAAATGCAAATCACATGCTACTGCTGGTTATATTAATTTCTTTGCTAATTTTTATGTACATTAATTTCTTTTGAGAGACTACTGATGCAGTATTAGGCAATAACCATGAAATGTGTGGATTTCTTTTTAAGCATTATCGAGATGAGCGACTGCCCAAATAATCAAGGATTCACAACGAGTGCCAAAAATTAAGATGATTAAATCCTATCAAGGTCAAGGAGAGACAGTCAGTGCTTGGTCCCCAAATGAGAAAATTTTTGACACAAGTGTCGTCAACTCAATCTCACTATGGTGTCTGCTATAATCTCGGTGTTATATACCAGTCCAGCAAGAGGTTAAAAAGACCAGTCAGCAGTTGAAAAACAAGGCCTCCAGAACAGACAGAATCCTTGTGGTAGTAAAACATGGCAGGAAATACTGCAGGCACAAATTCATGACCTCATCTGGGAAGAAAAGAGCATGCCGGGGTACGTCAGAGACTCTTCCACATGATCAAGGACATTGTCCAATTATCATAAATTCAGAGGGATCTGGGAAAATCATTTATAAGTTCTTCTTGAAGGGTTCCTCCCAGTGGCTGAAGAGCTCCTTTTCGAGTTTAAGTACTGATCCCATCCTTCAAGAAGCAATATGCACATTACCTATACCACATAACAAATCCAAGAGAAAAAGAGCAGCGACAACCATTGTACATGACCTCACGTGAGTCTTTGAGTCTTTCAAATGCAAACTTAATTACAGATTTGGGTTAAGCAAGGCTGTGTCATCACACCCACCCTCTTCTCAATCTTTCTAACTACAATACTGCACCACACCTCCAAAAAGCTGCTCATTGGAGTGGAATTGATCAGAGGACCACAAAGTGTTCATTGCCTATTATGTGCATAAATGGGTGCTGAACTCCAAGCCATCATTGACTCCTTCACCAAAACATATGAAAGGATGGGCCTTAATTAACATCCGTAGGACAATGTTGCTCCATCCAAGTGTTCCCACTATAACATTTATCCAACCCCCTCCAAATTAAATCCATGACAAATTTGCATATCTTGGGTGTTATCCTTCAACGAAGCCAGACAACAATGACAAAATTCTCTAATGCCATTAATGTACCAGCTCAGCCTCTGACTGACAAAGGAAGGTGTTTGAAGAAAACATCAAACCCACGTGCAAGCTCATGATGTACTCTGATCATGCTCAAGCAGCACTGCTGGGTAGGCCACATCATCTGTATGCCTGACAACAGACTCTCAAAGCAAACACTCTACTCCTTCAAGGATTTTCTCAAATTTTCATTAAAAAAATGTAACATCCTCAACAATTTGTGGTAATTCCTGAGCCATCACCACTAAAAATGGAGGACCACCATTCAGGAAGGCACAGAGCACCTACTGCCTCTATAGCAATGGGAACACACAGAGGTCATGCGCAAAAAGAGCCAACAAAAAAAACATTCCCAAACATCTCATTCACATGCCCGATCTATGGCAGATTCTGCAAATCCCACAGGGAACTCTTTAGGCCACATAATGACCCAAACAATAGGGAAAGAAGTCACCTTCAACCAAGGAGGACTGCCTAAGGAAGCCATTAATAAGCAGGTCAATTAAATGATGCAGCAGATTAATGCATATTCTTTTAAACTCTGAAAGGAGGGTTCTAATCACATCACTGGAGAGGAAGAAAATAATTTTATCCAATGGCAGCGAGGAAGAAGGGTTTCAACAATTTCAGTCCAAATTCAAGTGGAATGCAAAATTTAATCATACACTGCTGTTGAATCAATAAATAAATTAGCCCTCTAAGGCTTGAACAATAATTGGAAATATGCTCCCTTGGACTATATTAAGGAGGTTCAATACTTCACCCAAAACTGCCTGATGACAGCAGTTGAAACTTGGTATTCTTCACATTAATAAAAGATCCAGTCAAAAATGTACAGAATTGCCACAACACAAGCATATACCAATTGTTTGGTTTAAACATAACCAACCTAATTATAGTTTGTTTGGATCTCTTCATAAGAGAGTGTATTTAGTAACAAATATAAGAATATGCATTTAGTTTTATGCAATTTCCCTACACCAGAACAAATGCTAATGGAGAAAATCTAAAGGGGGAAAATCTTCATCAGATGTTTAGTAAAGCAGACCTGCCCAGCAGTATCAACCTCTTTCATATACAGCATCTTCAGCTTCCTAGCCTCCACTGCAAACTGTATTGCAATTTACCCAACTCCGCTTTAGAATGCTAATCAATCATGGAAGATGCTGGTTGTTACCCAAGTACACCCTAACCATCCTATATAATAGGAGCCAGCGCAGAGATGTAGGGATTGAACTGTGTATCAGAGTCACAGCAATTTCCAATGTTTGGAGTTTTTTTTTGTTTTGCATGGACTGCAGTCTGAAATTTGAATTCCTGCTTTGGACTATAAAATAAAAAAATGTTGATGTGATTGTTCAATGAATAAATACATTATTTTGATTAGTTTCTTTGCTGCTATTGCTCCTTTAGAAAAGACGTAGAAAGAGATGGCAAAAGACAAGAAATGCAGCCAGCTGTTTTTCATTCTGACCTGTAATTTTCTTCTTCTTGAACAGTCCCTCAGGATGGAGGGTGACTTACTTCCACTCCAGATTTTTGCTTTCCAAGGGAACTGATGAGGTCAATGTGGGAACTGCAAAACTCTTCCATAGATTGGGCAGGTGGTACCTGATGGTGGATGAATGGTTAGTTTAGGCGGTACACTCCTTCTGCCATGTATACAGGGCTTCTATGAGTTCCTGATGCATGGATTCAAGATTCTCAATACATCCCAAAGGCTCCTTGAACTGTCAAAGAGCAAGGGATTCCCAACAGTCAAAGGAGATGTTACATCTTTTCAAGGGAACTTTAAGCACATCCTTGAACCTTAACCTCTCTCTGCACGGCAATGTCTTCCCACGACAGAGCTCAGAGTGTCCGTTTCAGGAATGTGGTGTTGGGAATGTGAACAACAAGTCTTGCCCAATGGAGACAACCAAATGTAATTAGGAACTCAATGCAACACTGACGTACTTGGAAACCGGTTATATTACCACAATTACCAATTTTGGCTTTTCCATATGTATTTAACCAAAAGTCCTATGAAAATCACTATTTTCTTATTGCCTGTTTTCTAGCACTGTACTTAGTTGACCTATTTGTTCAGAAGTTAGCGATTTTTAACCAACACTTCAAACTGTTTGCCCTTGTGTGAACTAAAGTACAGATGCAGCAGCCTTAAAAATTTAACACCAAACAAGAGCCCTCTGGCTGCCGATAAGCAAGTATCCTGTTGCAGCCACAGCTTGCAGTGTCGCAAATTCCGCCATGCCATCAAATGCTCAAGTGACTTAATTTTTCCAACAATTTCACAAAGTCCCAGCTATTGCTCAAGTGAATCATTCTCTGACCAGTACCTGACATCAACTTTTCATAGCTTCCCACTTCTGAGCAAATAAAACAAGACATCATAGCTGTTTCTGAGAATCTCCCCCGAAATTAAGGGAATTTTCCTGACCTGGTATAGTTTGTCATTTCAATTAATCATTTCCTTTACCAATTATTTCTCAAAATCCTGCAAGTTCTTCCTGTTTCTATTGTTGCAAACTTTGTGTTCTTAAAGATATTGAGGTAATGTAAACACTACATTAGGATAACCTGAAGATAAGGTAGTTTGATCAAGTGGTTAAGATGGACTGACATAGGTACAGATTACAAAATGGAGTGATCATGCTAGAACTGTAGAAAGCAGGCCACAGGAAGCGCACTGTACACATTTCTGGTCACTACATTAAACGAAGGGTGTCATAACAGCTGAGACTGTGCATGAGAAGTGAGTATTTTTGCCAGAGATGGAGAATTATGAGGAGGGTCAGTCTAGGCTGTTGTTTTCTTTGAAACAAAAGAAAACCAAGGGAAGATTAAATTGAGGTCCATAAAATTTTTTGCAAGGCCCAAATAAAGTAACCAAAAAGGATCTCTTTCACCCAGCAGTGATGTTAGAAAACCTAATTTAATGACAAATTAACTAATTTAAGTTAGAGGGTGGAGCTCACTGCCTTATGGTGGAGACATAAATGATCATCCCATTTTACCGGTTCTAGATGAACACCTAAAGAATCAAAACTGGTGAGAGCTCAGAGCTGGGAAGTGGAATTAATCTAAAGTCTATCTTTGGCCAGCATAGCCACAATGGATTGAATAGCCTCCTTCTGTAACATGCATTTCTACGATTCCATGATGAAAGTATCCTTGTTCATTTCTGTCTGCCATTACCAAATCAATCCAGTACATGCAGGATATTACTGTCTGAACTCTACTTGTTCCCATTCTTCAACTGATTTTGATTAATGTCAGACCCAAAGCCCATCTTTATGACTACACCACTTTCAACATCATGGATGTACTGGTCGCCACTACAAGTGGCATGTCTATGATATCCCAGTAGGTCCAAAGCTTTTCAACTTGAGAGAAAGGTTAGTTTGTTCTATCTACATTAGCACAGGATAGTTGAGATTAGCCAGGTTCTCCTTATTGATCACAAAGAATTATACCAATACTGCAATTTCAACATTCCAAGGTCAATTGCCTTTCCTACAGCCATTTCTATTTCACCTTCTGGGGATCCTATTCTTTGAAATATTTCCCCAGCTCTGGTGTTTGACAACCATATGGTCACTATGAGGCCACTAACCCACTTAAGAAAAAATCTTTAGCACGAGTATCTACAAAATATTCCTAATTTAATCTTTCTACTTCTTTCAACCTCCGAGACAATAAGTCAAAAAAGTTTCTCAGTGCTATTGTAACAAATCAGAGTTCCCTTCGTCCAAACTCATCACAATAAACATTGCCAAGAAAGTGTTGGAGTACTGGTTGTCTTCTCTAAGTGCAGTCCTGAAGGATTGTGCCCAGGTGTTGATTTGGATCTTCAGGTGCTGAGGCAAATCTACAGGGCAGATGAGTCTTGTATTTTTCAAATCAACAGCTCATAGATCCTCTCAGGACATACAAAAATCTTAACATCATATGGGAGTGCCACCATATACCCTTTAATGCAGCACAAACATTTTGAACAATGACCCATACTAAATTATAATTGCAAGAACAAAAACACTGCAGATCTTTCTGATATAGCTGTGATATACTCTGGAGGTCATCCCTGTTAATGCCATCAAACAAAATATTGAAGAATGATGGTAAGTAGCACGAGTTGACTTTTCTTTCTAAAGTATTATATTTGCAAGTCATCCATCCTTTCATAAAGGCTTGGTCTGGAGCATACACAGCATTCAAATCTATGTTCTTGTATTTCTTCAGGGGCTTCAATAGTCCTACAAGCAGCATAGATCAAATGTTCTACAAATCTGTGCAATTGGTTTCTCCTGGGCATAGTGGTGCTTCATAAATCTCATTTGAGCCCTGCACCCCACTCTACTCTCATTTCATCATCATTTTAAATGCTGCCCTTTTCCCTCAGACGCCAAAGAATCCAATATACAAGAACCACCTTAGATCATTGTGTAGTTTTTGGTTTCACCACAACTCCTTACCAACCAAGGCCATAACCATGCATCTGAAAGAGAATGCGGTTGATCAGCCTCTGAGGAAATAGGTTCTGGAACTATGCTCTATCACATTTTTCCTTGCTAGAGGCAGTAGTCAAGTGCTAACAGAGGTAAATTTGTCTCACCTGCCTGACTGAACATTTATGTATCTTCAGGCTCAAATGTATTTTGCTCAATTAAGTAATTAGATAGTTGCTTGATCCATTTTACACATAAATGGCTATTATATAGAATAAATAAAATTCTGATCACCATTATCAAATAGTCAGTACACACTGGCAAGAATTGACCCTTATTGTGTGGGAAATCAAGATATTAAATGATATTCATCTCTTATGTTGTCTTCATATTTGCAGTAATATTTTACTGGACACATGTATCTGGAATGTATGTGGAAAAAGTAGATAATGCATCCAATACCATATTTAATGTAAATAAAGTAAAATGTAAAGTCAAGAATTTCTTGGAGAATTTTCACATAGTTTCTGGAAGAAGGGGTTTAGAGGTCTTCCATGATTAAAACCTTAAAAGGTAACTTAAAAAACTTGTTTATGAATAAGTCAAAAAACAACATCCATAAAATAAAATTATTAGTCCAAGGAAACACTACTTCCTTGATCATGGAGCAATCATGGTGTTCCCAAGCCAACTTAACAAGCTTTCAGATGCTAATGGAACAAAGCAAAAACTACAAATAGTTGTCTGATCAGTATACCATAATTCCTTGTGTTGACTCTGGGAAAACCCGGTAAATTTTTAATATGATGCTCACTTGAGTTATGCTTTTCAATTTTCTCTTCAGCTTTTCAGATAATTTGGAAAAAATAGTTCAAACTTCAGGAAAATGAAGAAAATATTTCATCAGAACAATTAACCAAACAATATAAAAGCATTGTAGGAAATCATGTACACAGACTAACATCAAAATCCATTTTGTGTCTCAGTTTTGGGTAGAGATAAAACAATCAAACAATTGGTTTTGAGTGAAACTACAGGCTTGAAATGTGTAAACTCTTGCGACAAAGGACAAAACTCCTTTTCCCCCCCAGTGAGAATAATTAAATATCCTCAACTTTTTCCTTATATTGGTCTACAGTTTTACAGTTAGCAATTATGCATCTTCCCAACTCTTGCTAAGCTGTCAGACGAAACATCATTTTACAATGAGTCAGTCTATCACCAGAACCAACTAAACACCCATCCCAGATTGAAATCCTAATTACTTTACGATTTGCTACCTTGCATATAGAAATTGAGTAAAGTGTATTTATAAAATTATAAATTATCTGATAACAAGAGTTTCATTTGCACTAATAAACAGCCTCTGAAAATAGTGGGAACAACAAAAATATTTTACAAATCAGAGACCAATAAAAGTAATGCAACTTTATAAATGTCAATCCCATTAATACAACTATTCTTGCAAAATATGGTTTTCTTCCAATTATGCAATGTTCTAATATGTACAAATCATTTGAGATTAATTAACCATTTCAGTTTTAAAAACCAAGATACAAAAATGTTCAGATTACAATTTAGGAAAATAGAGCATGGTAGTTATCCTGAATGTTAAAAATACACTCCAACATAAAAACTAAATTGCAAAAAAGAGTAAGTGGCTGTTTTTTTAAATTAACTTTGTTGCAAAATGCAGCCAGCATTTGATTTTGCTGGAAACACTCAGCAGGTCATGCAGCCTCTGTGGAAGGAGAAACAATGTTGATGTTCAGGTCTGGGACCCTTTGTCAAAACTGACAGAGAGAAAAAGTACAAATTGCAGGGAAGGTAGGGAGGGTGATGGATAGGACAAAGGGAATATCTGTAATGGGTTCAGGCTAGGGTTGCTGTGGGGATGAGTTGTTGAAGTTTAGAGGTTGACAAAGTGGGATGTGTTGCAAATAGCTGGTCAGGTTGCATTAGAGAGGGGATAAAAACTGAGCCAATGCCACAGGTGGATGACTTACAGCAAACATGTTCCGTTCTGATATAGACAAAGAAAGCAAATTGGAAGAACTCAATATTGTGCCCAGACCGACAGTGAGGTGCAAGCTTGCGCTGGGTTTGTAACAATGCAGAAGGCCATAGACAGATAAGTCAGAATGGAAGTGGGATGGAGAATTATTGATCTGCAAACTCAGAATTGGCCCGTGGACTATATGCAGATGCTCCAAAAAAGTGATCACGCAGTCTGCATTTGGTTTCTCCAATGTTGAGGAGACCACATTGTAAAGACTGAATGGAGTACTTCAGATTGGCAGAAGTACAAGTGAATAAGCTACTCCACCTGGAAAGGTGGTGGGAAGGGAAAAGTCGAAAGAAGAGGTATTGCATCTGCTATATTTACATATGAAATTGCAATAGGATAGGGAGCAGCTTGTGAAGCAGAACAGATCAGGGAGTTGCAAAGGGAACAGTCCCTTCAAAGTGCTAAAAGGGAAGGGGAGGGATAGACAAGTCTGGTGATAGAATCTTGTTGAAACTGACATAAATGGCAAAGGATGATCCATTGAAATATAAAGGCTGCACAGGTGGAAAGGGGTGGTCCAGGGAACTCTATCCTTGGAAATTAATAAAACTTGCAATATTGGAAGATTGAAATAAAAACCAGAAAGTGTTGAAAACACTCAGCAGGTCATCTGTGGTAAGAGAAACAAAGAGTTCACATTTTCACACCAAGACCCTTTGTTAGAGATGGGAAAGAGAACTCTGTCCTTGTTCTGTCCAGGAGAGGAGCAGGAAATAGATGAGATGTTATCAATGGCTCTCCCTGCTCTGGAAGAGAGGAAGCCACCGTTCAGGGAGAAAGAAGACATTTCAGAGCCACCATAGTGGAAAGTCTCATCATCAGAGCAAATAAGACAGAGACAGGGAGAATGGAATGGAGTCCTTATGAAAGGCAGGGTGAGAGGAAGTATATTCAGCTGTGGGAGCTTGTAGGCTTGAAATGGATATTTGTGGCTACCTATTTCTTGAGATGAAGAGATCCAGAAAGGGAAGAGTCAGTGATGGATCTTGTAAGGGTGTGAGCAGAGTGAAAATTGCCATCAACAGCAATGGAACTTCTGTTCTGTGAGTGCAGGAAGCAGCATCAATGTACCAGAAAAATAGTTAAGGGAGAGGGCCTAAGTAGGTCCTAAAGTCTGTGAAATAAAGACCGTCCTATGTATCTGACAAAACTTGGGCCCATGCAAGTTCCAGTTCAACATCTTTGAGCTGAGCAAAGCGAGTAGAGATGAAGGAAAGTTGTTCAATGCAAGGAAGAGTTCGGCAAAGCAAATAGGTATATTGATGGAAGGTAATTGACTGGATCTCCATTCAAGGAAGAAGCGGAGGTTCATCAAGACCAAGCGGTCCACTCCAGCTCCCATTTTCTACGTTTCCATGTACTCAGAAGGTCAGACAGGATCTTTGGAGCATGAAAAAAGGTTAATGTTTCAGGTCAATGACATGTTGTCAGAACTGGGAAAGGTTGAGGGAAAACAAGTTTTAAGGTAAAGTGAATGACGTCAGGAACAGACAGAACACAAGGTCTGAGAAAGAATGAGGGCAAGAAAAATGAAATGACACAAGGATTGATGGGAGCTATGTGAAAGAGTGGTAACAAAAAAAAACATTGGAGCATAACAAAATGTAGGTCTGGAGGAGCTCTAAGTAGGATTAATTTACACCCATCCAAAACCCAGGGAAATTCTTCTCATCTAAATCCATTAAAGGCATAACTCAAAAACATATTGAATAACTTTTACCATCTATAGCATGGAAAAACAAGAGACTCCAGATGCTGGATCCTGGAGCAAAAGTCAAACTACTGGAGAAACTCAGCAGGTCGAGCAGCCTCTGTCGAGGGTGGGGGGGGGGGGGGGAGGAACTGTTGATGCTTCAGATCAAGTCCCTGCATCAGGACAGAGTAGAGATAGCCAGTATAAAGAGGAGAGGGGAAGGGGTAACATAGGGACCAGTAGGTGATAGGTGGACCAGTGGACCAATGAGAGGTGAAGAATGACGAGCAGTAAGAGCCGGGGGGGGGGGGGGGGGGGGGGCGCGTGTAGCAGGAGGGCCCGTTCCCTATCCCATACCCCCCTCCAGCCCCCCTCCCCGTCATGGTTACATCCACTTACTACACACACATTTCATTAACCATTTCCCCTCCCCCATCTGGTTCCTTCTGCCCTTCACCTTTTCCCAAATTGTTCCAATCCTTCCTCGCTTAACTGATTCCAGCACTGGCTGCCTTGTGCTCCCACTATCATCCTCTAGCAGCCACCTCCACCTTCTCCCTCCCCTACCATCACCTGGCTCCATCTGCCTTTCTTCCCCACCAGCGCCCCCCCCCCCTTGTCTGCTTCCATCCATCACCCACCTACCTTTGTCTCCCAACTCCATCTTTCCCTCTTCTCCTCCCCCACCTGACTCCATCTGTCCATCACCCTTTATCCGTCTACAGTCCACCAATCACCTCATGACCCATCTCACTGCTCCTCCTCTCCTTTTTATACTGGCCATCTTCCCTCTCCATTCTCAGTCCTGATGCAGGGCCTCAACCCAATACATCAACAGTTCCTCTCTCCCCCCCTGCCCCACAGATACTGCTCAACCCACTAAGTTCCTCCTGCAGTTTGTTTTTGTTTTGCACTATCTATAGCATACAGCATTAATAACCCTTTATAGATATTACCATTCTGAATAAAAAAAACATTTCGAAGATCTTTGTACCCTCTTTAGCCAAAGGCAAGATCCAGAGGACTGGAAAATGACCAAAGTTATTCCTCTGTTTAAGAAGGGCAATAGGGATAATCCAGGAAATTACAGGCTGGAGAGCCTTACATCAGTGATAGGGAAATTATTGAAGATTCTTGGGGACAGATTTACTCACTTTTGGAAAAGCATGGACTTACCAGGGACAGTCAATGTTGCTTTGTGCAGGGAAGGTCCTGTCTCAAAAAAACAAATTTATGGAGGTGATGAATATGATTGATGAGGGTAGGGCAGTGGATATTGTATACATGGACTTTCGTAAAGCATTTGACACAATCCATCATGGCAGAATAATTCAGAAGATTAAGGCATATGGGATCATGGTGAGCTGCCAAGTTGGATAAAAAAAATTGGCTTGGTCATAGAAGGCAGAGGGTAGTGGTGGAGGGCATTTCTCTGACTGGAGGTGCACGACTAGTGGTGCTCTGCAAGGATCAATGCTGGGATCTCTTGTTTGTATATGTAGGTGATCTGATTAGTAAATTTGCACACAACACAAAAATTGGTGGAACTCTTGATAGTGAGGAAGGTTGTCAAAGGATTCAGCAGCTTATAGATCAGTTGGAAATATGGGTGGAGTAAATGGAGGTAAATTTAAGGTAAATGGAGTTAAATGGACAAATGTGAGTTAGTGCATTTTGGGAGGTCAAATGCAGGAAGAAAGTATACAGTAAATGGCAGGGCCCTTTGGAGCATTGATGTACAGAGGTATCCCTGAAAGTGGCAACACAAGTGGATAGAGTGGTAAAGAAAGCATATAGCATGCTTGCCTTCATCGGTTGGAGCATTGAGTACAAAAGTTGGCAAGTCATGTTGCACTGTATAGAACTTTGGTTAGGCCACATTTGGAGTATTGTGTATGGTGCTGGTCACCACACTACAGGAAGAATGTGGAGGCTTTATAGAGGGTGCAAAAGAGGTTCACCAGGATGTTGCATAGACTGGAATATACCAGCTATAAGGAGAGGATGAACAAAACTGGATTGTTTTCTCTGGAGTGTCAGAGGTTGAGAGGCAACCAGATAGAAGTACTTAAAATTATAAGAGGCATAGATAGGATAGATAGTCAAGAGTGTTTTTCCCAGGCTGGAAATGTCAAATAATAGAGGAGATTTAAAAGGAGATCTGTGAGGCAAGTTTTTTTTATATAAGAAGAAAACACAGGGTAATGGGTGCCTGGAACGTGCTGCTAGGGGAGGTGGTAGCACATATGATAGCAACATTTAAGAGGCACCCAGAGAGACACATGAACTGGAGAGATAGAGACCATGTGCAGGCAGATGGGATTATTTAGATTGGCATCATGGTTAACAGAGACATAGTGGGCCGAAGGGCCATTCCTGTGCTTTACAGTTCTACGTTAATATTGAAAAAGTTATTTTGATTCAGCAAACCAGAAGCAAATTGTTTAGAGTTGGCTTCAAGGTACCAGCTTCAAACTTTTTTTTAAAAACTAATTCAGTATGTTTAAATGCAATAGTAAGCTTGCAATACTAAGTTAAAATGATTTCCCTTTCAGCCATTAGAACACAAAATGGAAGTATTCCAACTCACTTCAGACACTTGTGCACTCTCAAACTGCATATCCATTAACCAAGGCACTATACTTCATTTGACCAACAGAGCAGGCAGTAAAGCAAGTCATCTGCATTTATAAGTCTACAAATCTTAGTTTCTGTAAAGGACAAACGAGTACTATTACATAAATTTAAATGGAGATAATAATTTCAAAATGGGCAAAATAATTTTCTTTAAAAGGTTAGAATTTCTGATCATTAGCAATGCCTCCTCAGGCTTCACAAGAAAAAAATAATTTCCTGTTTAACTTGAGAAATTTAGCATGCATATCTTTCGATGCAGTTGCTAAATCAGCTAGACTTAAGTGTTATTTTCTAACACTGAGTTTGAAGCTTATGTTGGCAGTTTGCTCAAATCAACACATTCTAATTCTCGGTTTCTGCTTCAATATTCGTCTTCACTTAATTCTGTTCCAGGGGTGGGGGTGGGGGGCGCGGGGAGGTGGTGGTAAAATTCGCTGAGTAGACTCTGGCCAAACGTGAAGGGTTGCACTTTGGGAGATCAAATGTAAAGAGACAGTGCACTGTTAATGGCAAGACCCTTAACAGTGTTGATGTGTAGAGCGATCTAGGGGTCCATGGCTCTCTGAAAGTGGCTACATAGGTTGATAGGGTGGTAAAGGTGGCATATGGCATGCTTGCCTTTATTAGTCGAGGAAATGAGTTCAAGAGTCCGGAGGTTATATTGCAGCTTTATAAAACTCCAGTTAGGCTTCATCTGGAGTATTGCATTCAGTTTTGGTCACCCCATTATAGGAAGGATGTTGAGGCTTTGGAGAGGATGCAGAAGAGGTTTACCAGGATGCTGCCTAGATTAGAGGGAATGTGGTAAAAGGAGAGGTTGGACAAATTTGGGTTGTTTTCTATGAAGCGACAGAGGCTGAGGGGAGATCTGATAGAGGTTTATAAAATTATGAGGGGCATAGTGTAGGGCAGGCACGGTAGTGTAGCGGTTAGCATAACGCTATTACAGCGCCAGTGACCCGGGTTCAAATCCGGCCACTGTCAGTAAGGAGTTTGTACGTTCTCCCCATGTCTGAGTGGGTTTCCTTCGGGTGCTCCGGTTTCCTCCCACATTTCAAAGATGTACAGGTTAGGAAGTTGTGGGCATGCTATGTTGGCGCCGGAAGCGTGGCGACACTTGTGGGCTGCCCCCAGAACACTACACAAAAAGATGTATTTCACTGTGTGTTTCGATGTACATGTGACTAATAAAGATATCTTATCTTATAGAGTAGACAGCCAGTATATTTTTCCCAGGGTGGAAACGTCTAATACCAGAGGGCATGCATTTAAGGTGAGAGAGGTTAAGTTCAAAGGACATGTGTGAGGCAAGTTTTTTTTTACCACACACACACACACACACACACACACACACACACACACACACACAGAGTGGTGGGTGCCTGGAATGCACTGCCTGAGGTGGTGGTGGGAGGCAAATATGATAGAGACATTCATGAGGCTCTTAGATAGGTACATGAATGTGCAGGAAGTGGAAAAATATGGACATTGTGTAGGCACAAGGGATTAGTTCAGTTGGACATTTGATTACTAATTTAGTTAGTTCGGCACAACTTTGTGGGCCGAAGGGCCTGTCCTGGGCTGTACTGTTCTATGTTCTATGTAGAACACGCTAGGAGCACAAAACTGGATACAGCCATTATGCTAACATGCAAAATTTTTTATCTAAATTTTAAATAAAAGAAATCTAGATTCTACAGATCTTGCCTCACCTCACCAGTAATGAATACTCAGAAAGGGCTTTTGTCCCCACCATTAAAAATTATATTTTCAATTTAGGTAAGAAGAGCTCACTAGGGCAGTTTTATTTTTAGTTTCCAGTCTCTCCATTAAAATTTGCTGAGGTGGTTATGACCATCTCGGTACGCAATGCTGATATTTCATAGGCTAAATGAAGTATGCAACTATTACTCCATATCATGATAAAATTTAGTTGAAATCATAGTTTACACTTCCTCCGTATTATCTTCAAATTCCCCCAGAGTATAAAATCAAGTTAATATGGAGTCAGTTGCTCACAAAAATTTAAGACGCTTGGCACTAATTAATGTGACATTTCAAAAAGTTTAGGATTTTCAATATACGCTTAGTAAATGACCCATATTAGAAGAAAGAGATTTTCTACTTTTCAAAATAAATATGGCTACATTTTAAAATACATGCAAATAGTTACTTTAGAAAATATAGATACAAATCTATATTCAAAAGGGTTTAACAGAGCATACTCCTGTGAAAAGAATTTATTAAAAGTATTATACTTCCTTGATCAAATCTGTACTCCTAACAATCAGTCTTGTTCAAAAATACTGTTGGTATGATATTGATGTTATTGATCTAAATGTTGTGTTCTGAAAATGAAATTCTTACAGGAAACTTACTTCCCATGATGATGATTCATTACTCAAAGCACTGTATTTGTGCTGAACATTGAATGAAAAAAAACAATCTTATAAGCATTGTACAGGATTGTTGTATGTGTAGTAAAAATACATATTTTTACAGCATCCTTTTGAACAATGTCACAATTATACTTTCTCTTCTTTATTGAACCACGTCAAGTTTTATTCAGAATTTTATATAAAGCAATGCACAACTGAATTTCAAGGTCATAAATGAATTGCCTAATAAAATGCTTTCACATTTTGCTCCATGCTTGTTTTGCAATTTGGTTAAAAATAGCTTCTTAAGTCCAACATATTTCAAGTTTGACTGCTATACACTCCAATTTTCTGTCCTGCAGTCATGTTTCAGTTCCGCTAAATCACTTGTGGTTTCAAGTAGAGGGCTCCGTATAAAGCTCCATCTGTTGCAGACCCTTTGAATGTTAGACCAGCTACAAATCTAAATTCACTTAAGTATTTGGAAAGCCAAAGACACATTTTTCACTGTTGTGTGGTTAAATTAATTTTGCTTACCTTCAAAATGTTTGTCTGTTTCGAAGCTTCAAATTTGTATAGTTCCCTGAACTTCTTTTTGCTTGCTTCCTGTTAGCTGCATGTTGAACGTCAGACTTCCTCACCGCACCTCATTTGAGATCACTGCTCCCACTGAAGTGGTTAAGCTCAGTGGAACAATGCTATTGGCTTGTTTCCACTTTCAAAATCACACTAGTAACAGTAAATATAATGCTGACCTAAAATTAATAGTCTTCTGTGCACTTGTCATAGCTTTCTGTCTGAAATATTTTGACAATTCTATAATATAGCTCTTAACATACAACTAAAAAGATTTATATTTGCATATCATTTTCCCTGACATTTCACAAAGTAATACAGAGGTAGTAGCATTTCTGTAGAACAGGTCATTTTATTCAGTATAAGTTATTTAGTATGTCTAATAATGATGCCTTAATACATCCTAACTCCTCAAACCTCCCGAAGGTCGAATAGCCATCTCACCAGCATTTCTCCAACCCAGCTACTGGGAATTCTAGGTCCATAACTTAAAAGTAGAAATAGCAGCACTTGCAACACAAGTATTTGTAATTCAGTAACAAATGATGGTTGATTTTTATTTCTATCAACACACAAAACACCTTCAATAGGAGTAGCTTTACAGTTCAGATGCATTTTTTGCTGAGTAAGATCCAATTTTTGTTTTACATTTTTGTAAGATGCTTCAGAACTTCAAAAATAAATTCAAGTTTCTTGTATTTTCTGAGTTCCTTGATCCAGAAAGGAAGCAGACAACATCCTTTTGACAGCTTGATGCACAGCTGAAAGCTGCTCAATTTCCTCTTAAGTTTTTTTTAAAGTTCTGTCATCTGCAAAGTTCATATATCTGGGTAAATTAATGCATATTTGTGCTGCTGCTAATCAAAAATAGTATCAATATATTCAAGCAAACAATTACACATGAAAACACATAATAGCAATTAAGTATATCATTCTATTACAAACATGTGGACAAGCTATCCATCAGAATATTCCAGCCTGTCTAATATATCGGCAGGAAAATGTCAAAGAATGTGAACTACTTTCTCACAGGCTCCCTGACTTCTATTGCTTGTCTATTTACATTTCCCACCTCTGTCAATTGTTCCAGACCTCAAGTCTTCAATTCTTTTTAACCAGCGAGTATTAATACAGAGTAAAGAGAGAAAGGACTTCTCAATCACCTTTTAGTTAATTATTCTCTTGTACAAAACTTGGTTCTATAATATCCTCCACAGTGCCATTGATTGGTCAAGATACTAGTACTAATGAAACAACCAATGCTCACAGACACCTGCAGTTGCTTCCCTTGCCTACATTCACCTAATGTATGCAGAAATTACTTCTTCCTTCTCAGGCAATCCCTCAGGACTGAGGATAACATGTTTCCATTCCAGTTTAGTGGGTTCTGAGGTGACAAATCAGGCCAACATAAGAAATGCAGACTCTTCCACATACAGAGCAGCAGGTGGCTGACTGGACAGGCAGGTGCATGGTTTGTGAGGTGGTCCTCTCCTTCTGCTACAAACACAGGGCTTCTGTATGATTCCAGTGCATGGATTCAAGGTTCTCAATGCCACCCAGAACGTTCCTTCTCCATTTTGAGGCAGTCATGGGGCAAAGATTCTCAGGAGTCAGCTGCAATGTTGCATTTTTGTCCCCTAGGAAGCTTTGAGCATAACTTTGAATCTTTTCCTCTTGGTAATCCCTTCCCACAAGTCCTTAGGATGTGGGAAGAAACTGGAGTATCCAAGGCAAACTCATGTGGTCACAGAGAGAACATGCAAACTCCACACAGACAGCACCAGAGTTTATGATTGAACCTGGGTTACCAGAGCTGTGAGACTGCTCTACTAACTGTGCCACCCCTGTATTAGCGATACTGCCATCCCCAGAATCATCGAGTGAACTTTACATGCATTTTCCCCTGTGACATACATCTCCTCTTATTCATTTTCGGGATCTGGACTTTGATGATATTTATTGCCCATCCCTAAGGTAGGTAGTGGTGAACTGTCATTTGGAATCACCGCAGTCCTTCTGGAAAACAATAGATTTCCAAGTCAAGATCACGTTCAACATAGTGGAGAGCCTGGTGATCCTTGCATCAATGTCCTTGTCCTCCTTGGTAGTTGAAGCCTCAGGTATGGGAAGTGCTGTCAGAGTAGCCTAGCAGAGTAACTGCAGGGCATTTCGTAGATGGTACCTATAACAGCCAATGTATGCTAGTGTTGCAAGGAATACATTTTTACAGTAGTTAATTTTCCACCAGCTCTCAGATGTGGTGGGACAGGAGAACTTTGTTCTGACTGTGACTGACAGGTTGCTTAACTGTCTACTGCATGCATGTATCTACAGTGCATTGCAGTTTCACGAGGCTGGCACTTCCATTGTCAGGTATGCCTGGTGCTGGCCCGGCCCATCCTTCTGCACTCCTCAGTGAACCAGGGTTGATCCCCCGGCTGGAATGAGAACATGAAGGAGCATGGGTTATTTGAAAATCCAAACATGTAACATTCACTGATTCTCCCTTACCTATTCTACTAGATACATCCTTAAAGAAATACAGTAGATTATACAGTTCTCCCTTCATAAATCCAAGCTGACTCTGTGGTGTATTGAGCAGTCCTGAGGCTTATGATGCAAACATTGGGATATACTATTATTCTGTCATTACATTCTTTTATATTCTAGCATTTTCCCTACTGCAAACTTTAGGCTAATAGGTCAGTAGTTCCCTGCTTTCTCTATCACTTCTTTCTTAAATAGGATACTCTACCCAACCTACTACTGGCCACAGACTAAAATAATGGCAACTTCAATGATGGCAAGCACGATGTCTTCTACAGTGTCAAGGTAATCCAGCTATGCCTGTCCTTGCACTAGTGAGGTGTTGCCTGTCTGCAACTATGTGACTACTTGCTTTGCGGGAGGTGGAAGCGTGTTAAATCGGCAACGCTCATGTAATTGAACAATGTGCCTTCCATGGTTTAGCTTGTGGCGGCCCACACACGCGGGACTCGAACTGCCATCGGGAGCCGCGGGCAGACACGTGGTAGCGCGTTTGGAACTACCCGCTCGGGGCGGACCCTCCAGGGACAGTCGGACGTCACGTCCACCCTGCGGGTCGCAGGGGCCCATGGGATGGGAGATTTTAAGCACGTGGTTTTGAATGAGTAAAGGGTTTTTTTTTTGAGTTCAGCATTCTCTGCCTCCATGCGTTCCTTTAGTAGCACGTTGCGTGCAGCTACATTGGTGACCCCAGCATTCCAGGTGGCATCTGGACATCTTGAGCCGGTGACTCAGTGACCAGCCATGAGTTCGAGCAACTCATATAGCGTGGTCTCTCTGAAGCTCCCGACTTTCTGGGCCACTCAGCCCCACATTTGGTTCGAGCAGGCTGAGGCCCAGTTCAATATCAGAGACATTACAGCCGACGCCACGCGGTACTACTATGTGGTCAGCACGCTCAACCAGGACACAGCAGGCCAGATCATCGACTTCCTACGCCAGCTACCAACGGAGGACAGGTACACTAAGCTTAATGCACTCCTGAACCGTACCTTAGGACCGTCCCTCCGCGAACGGGCCATGCGGCTCCTACACATGGACGATCTGGGCGACCACACGCCATCCGAGCTCATGAATGATATGCTGGCGCTTATGGACGGCCATAAGCTGTGCCTTTTATTTGAACAGTTGTTCCTTGAGCAAATGCTAGAGGACATTCGCCTCCTTCTTGCGAGTGAGGATTTCAATGACCCACGCAGGGTCGTGGCTAAAGCAGACGTCCTTTAGCAGAGTAAGCAACGTGCAGCAGCCTCTATTGGCCTAGCCACGAGTGCGCGCCCCAAAGCCCAGGCCCCGCAACCGAAGCCGTCAAGACCCACAGGGGATAAAGACGAAAGGTCGGAACGATGGTGTTTCTATCACCAAAGATGGGGTTCAGGTGCGCCCCGCTGCCGTCCACCATCTGCTTTTCTGGGAAACGCTGGGGCCAACCGTCGTTAATGGCTATGACGGCTGGCCACTGAGACAGCCTCCTGTACCTCTGGGACCGACACTCTGGGTGGCGCTTCCTGGTAGACACTAGGGCCAAAGTCAGCATACTTCCCCCCTCAAACATGGACACTCGTAACGCGGTCCCAGGCCCCGAACTCACTGCTGCAAATGGCACCAGTATTCGGACGTACGGCCCGCAAACTATCTCACTGCGTTTCGGGTCCAGCCATTTCACTTGGACTTTCACGTTGGCAGCGGTGTCACAGCCACTACTAGGGGCAGATTTCCTATGAGCCAACTGCCTCCTGGTCGACCTAAAAGGCCGGTGTTTGGTCCATGCCGAGACATTCCAGACTTTCCAGTTCAGAGAAGCCAAGCTACCAGCCCTCCACCTGGATTCTGTGACCCTCTCGGGTAACGAATCTGCCAGGGTGTTGGCGGAAGCACAATGGTTGGACACCGAGATCCCGGCTTACCGCACCGCCATTTCAGGGCTCCAGTTGGAGGACGTCCCCATCGGCCCGGCAGCAGATCGACGTGTCTACCGGCAAACCCCGACCCGTGGTACCAGCAGCATGGAGGCGCCGGGTGTTCGACACGCTGCACATCCTGGCCCACCCGGGCATCCATCAAGCTGGTAGTGGACAGATTTGTCTAGCATGGTTTGTGCAAACAGGTTGGACACTGGGCCAGGACCTGCGTACACTGCCAGATCGCCAAAGTCCAGCGGCACGTGAAGGCTCCCCTCCAGCAGTTCCAGCTGACGCACAGGAGGTTCCAACACATCCACGTGGACATCCTCGGCCCCCTGCCAGTCTCCCGAGGCGCCAGGTATATCTTTATCATGGTAGACAGGTTCACCAGATGGCCGGAAGCCGTACCACTCGCAGACACGTCCACTGAGACCTGTGCCAGGACGCTCATTGCAAACTGGATCACCAGGTTTGGTCTCCCAACGGACATCACCTCCGACAGAGGGGCGCAGTTCACGTCTGGTTTGTGGAAAGCACTGGTGCAGCTCCTGGGCACCCAGCTGCATCACACCACAGCGTACCATTCCCAGTCCAACGGTTCGGTAGAGCGATTCCACCGGCATCTCACGTCGGCCTTGATGGCGCGCCTCAGGGACCCCAACTGGACAGATGAGCTTCCCTGGGTCCTACTGGGCATCCACACAGTCCCCAAGGAGGACCTGGGCACCTCCTCGGCGGAATTGGTCTACGGCAGCCCCCCCCCCCCGACGGTCCCGGGCAAGTTCGTACCAGAGGCCCGAGGTTCAGAAGAAACTCCAGCAGCAGTGCTAACGAGGCTGCAAGACAAGGTAGGGACCCCGGCACCGACCTCCAGGCATGGTACCACACCATCCTTCACCCCTAAAGACCTGAGTCTGAGAGTATGTTTTTATTCGCAGGGGCATGCACAGGTCACCTCTACAGTGGCTGTACGAGGGCCCCTTCAAGGTGATCCAGCACAACGGATCCAAGCGTGTCATGGAGGTGGGTGGCTGGGAAGAGACTTTTACAGTGGACCGCCTCAAACCGACGCACTTGGACATTGAGCAACCAGTGAGGGTACCTGCACCGTGCCAGTGAGGCAGGCCACCCATGCAAGCCACACAGACTGGGGGCTCCACTCCCCCCATGGACATTTCTGGGGGGGGGGGGGGGGGGGGGGGTGGCGGCCCGCACATGTGGGACTCGAACCGCCATCAGGAGCTGCGGGCAGACACGCAGTAGCACGTTTGGAACTACCCACTCAGGGCAGACCCTCCGGGAACAATCAGACATCACGTCCGCCCCGCGGGTCGCAGGGGCCCATGGGATGGGAGATTTTAAGTGCACGATTTTGAATGAGTAAAGGGTTTTTTTTTCTTTTGAGTTCAGCACTCTCTGCCTCCGTGTGTTCCTTTAGTAGCATGTTGCAGGTGGCTACAAGCTCATAATGTTTGTGAGCTGCAAGATATGAATGTTGAATGTGCTAAATGTGTGATGGTGGATTAGAACTTAAAGTTAGGTAAGCATTTTGGCTGATGGTAATTGTTGATAGGTGAGGAAGGAAGATGTGGTACATTGAGCAGTACTTAGTGCTTTGGTGTAATTGATGGGATATGCTATTTTAAGATACACTTAAGACCTGGACTTCTGTAAAGCCATTAAGTATTGCAGGACAACATCCAGTTTCTCCAAACGTGACTCCCGGAATTGACATTCAATCCAGTCATCTTTCACTGCCTCTCAGGAACAGGTCTTGAGGGTTTACCACAGCAAAAGGACACGTCCAACATCAATGCCTCAAAAAGGAATCTTCTCTTTCCCCATGTTGTACCATTATGGAACATCTTCCAGGTCAACTTCAGTTGCAGAACACCTACGGTAACACAATGCACTTCACCTTTAGGAAGTGTAAGCTGGTGTTAAGTACCAACTACTCACAAAATCGGGCTCCATGCAGTGTAGATGTATCTGATGTGAGCCACTCAAAAAAATTGCTTTCACTGCATAGATGATAAACCAATGATTATTGCTGGCTGCAGTTTATGTTGTCATAACCCAGAGAAAGGCAACCTACATTAGATGTGCTGCCTACACTGGAAGCAAAAGCACAGACTAATTACACCTTGGAATTTTTGGGAGCTATCCAACCTAGCCCCTATTGTGTCTCACTTACAGATCGTCTCTCCTGCTAGTATCACTTTTGCCATTTTAAACAACTCCTGTCCTCCAAAGTCACTGTATTTCTTTTTGATGTGTACTTTTATGTTTCCTTTCCCCTGGTTTGGTTTCTTTTTGAATGCTGTTCATCTGTAATATTCACCAACCCTAAAGAGTTCTATAGACTTGGAATATGACTGATATTTTATTTTATTTACATATGTTGGTTGACAGAGTACTCCCAGATTAAAGTAAAACTTTAGTGTTGGTAGAAAGTCTAACATGAACTCGTAAGTAATCTTCCACTTTTGCTGGGTGATATCATTTTCCAGTGAATTTTTTTAAAATATCATATCCATTTAACCAAAAGACATTTTAGTTTCCTTGGCCACGTATATCTATTTAAGTGACAGGTCTTAAAGAAAGATTGAGATCTATTTACCAAGTATTTTCTAAATTTTTCCCTTTATATCCAAACTTCCATTGATAACCATGCAACAACTTAAACTATTAAATGAAGTTTAAAGCTCAAACTTGCTCAGGAACTTTTAATGTTATGAATGACTTCTATCTGCATCTCATACTGGATTATAGTTTCTCAGCGACAAGAACAAGCAATTTATTCAAACTGCTGGTCAACAACAAAAAAAGGGCACATCAGCAGTTCACATCTTTAATTGTATCAATACATTTCTTCCCCAGGTTACGAACACCTGTCTTATGTATGCCCCATACATACAAACGAACATTTGGGAGACTGGTGGGATGGATTTGTCAGCTGCAGCAGGGCTGCAGGCATCTTCCGCCACCTGGGAACTCTATTTGTGGCCACATTTCCAACTTGTGAACTGTCCAGGTTACAAACAGTTCACAGGAATGGAACCTGCCACAACCCAGGGAGGACCTGTAGATTCAAACAGAACAACATGCTCAATCCCACAGTCCACTACTCAGAATTCAGATACAAGGATGCTCCTCCAGCTAAGTCCACTGTTCAAAAGGATCTTACCATAAACGACTGTGCTGTCAGTAGGCCAAAGACTTGGACTCTCTCTCCACCCCACAACAACCAACCACCACCCCCCCCCCCCCCCCCCAAACAGCACTTCACCACTAGTCTTTCAAGATGCTCCTTAAAATCTGTTACCAAGTCTTAATATTCATTTATGTGGTTCCACATTAAACTTTATCTGTTAAGGTTGTAAATTTGAGGCATTTTACTACATTAAGGCCATCATCTAAATGGATGTTACGGTTGATAAAATGAGAACTGGGAATGACAGTAATTCAGGAGTTAGAGGAATATTGGATAAGCTAGGATGGGACAAAGAAATGTACACAACAACTGTGACCTCAGAAATAGAGAAGAAACGACAACTGGCAAAGTTTCAATTTGACTCGTGGTTCTAAGTTGTTCCTACTTAAGGTCATGAGCAGGGACAGATTTCTTATAGCTAGCGTTTATGTTCCAAAGTACCCTCTTTCTACTCCTCACCTAACCCTCACAGCATATCCATTTATTCCTTTCTCTCTCATGTGTTCACCTCACTTTCTTTTAAATACATCTTATGTCAGTCTCGATTAAATCTTGTGATGGGGAATTCACATATTAAACACTAAGTAGTTTATTCTGAATTCCGTGACAGATTACGACTCTCTTGTATTTAAAGCTCTTAGTTCTGGGAATTAATGTTTTTGTATTCCTATTTTTAAAACCACATTTAGAATTCTGCAATATCAACAACCCAGAAGTACAAGGGGAATGAACACATGGTCTACAAGTTCTGCTCCATTTCACAAGATTTATAATTTGAGATTATAAATTGTCATTCCTTCATTGTCTTTGGATCCAGATGCTGGAAGTCCTTACTCAACAACCTTCACTACAAAGAACACAGTGGTTCACAAAGGTGGTTCACCAATTAATGAAGGGCAATTAGGAACAGTGAAAAAAGAATGCCGGACTTGCCAGCAATATCCACATCCCATACAAATAAAATGTTAAAGACCACAGTTCCCTTAGCTGCTATAATGGTTTTGTTCCTTGATGTATTCATATGCTGCTGTGCAATTTAGCCTAACTCTAATCACTTCCAAAGTGGATTATTTCAATAAATTCATAGTCACCTAACCATTTTCTGTAAACTTCAGTTTGTTCTCAGGCTCTGCTGTGAAGGACCAGCCAAATGTCATGACAGAAGACTCCCTAAGAAAGCACCTCCATCACTATATTACAAGTTTCAAGTACGATATCCTCAAGATATCAGACCACTAACTGAACTTGTGGAATACATGAATGAATCATAGGGCCACAATTATATCCTCACACAGGATAATAAGGACATTAAAGCTGAAATACTCACCATCCTGGAAGACTCACACAGGACATTTGGCATAAACATACAAATTCTCCTATGGATTTGGATCAACTCCCATATTTGTACAGAGTCAGTTTGGGATAATGAAAAATGTCCTTTATAATACCTGCGCCAGGAGATAGTATGGGACAGTAAGGGAACACCAGATGGCTAACATAGATAGGGATACACTTTAGTAGTGCTTAGGGACTGGGGGAAGAGTTCAGCAAGGACTATGCAATCAGACCCAAGTGAGGTGTTCGAAGTTGGGAGACAGCACCTTTAAGCTGGTGCCCAGAGCTCGACCTTCCTGGGACAGGTTTCTGTCCAGGGGACAGACAGGAGGGTATGTTAGAGAGTAGTCAGACATAACCAGAGGGTAATAAAAAGAGAAAATACTTGAATCGATCAACAGGTCAGGCAGCTTCTGGAAAGATAAACATATTAACATTTCAGGTCAAAGACCCCTCATCCTGAAACATTAACTATCTCTTTCTAAAAATGCTGCCCAACTTGCTCTTTCCAGCATTTTCTGTTTTTATTTCAGATTTCAACCATCTACAGGTTTTAGGTTTTCATATCTAGTTCATATTGGAACCATTGATACAAACAAGAACCAGCCTTTAAACCATCTCCATTGAATTATTGATCTACACAAGCAGTCAATGGATTTGAAATAAAGTGCAGCTCTGTAAACAAAGACAGCTCACTCTTAGAACAGCAGCTGTGATTTTCTACAGCAGGCAGCACTCGACAGTTCAAGTGCAACTAACAAGCCTTCACCACATTCTCTCATCCAGCACCACCAGTCTCTCAGTCTCCACTTTCGGGTCACTCTTGGTTCTCTTTCTCTGCAATTTAAAGCGTGCCCAGTTTCTAATTTTCCCAGTTCTGATGAAAGGTAATCAACCATAAGTGTTAATTATTTCTCTTCTCAGATGCTGCTTGCCCTGCTGAGCGTTTCCTACATTCTTTTTTGAGATTTCAGATTTCCAGCATCTACCTTTTTGTTTGCCTTTCAATACTTGGGTAGAAAGTAATCTGTTGAATTCAATGTACTTGCAGAAAATTTTACACACAGATCTCCAATCAAATCTGTTGCACTCCTTCTGTCAAAGGAAACTGCTCATGCAAATTTCAAAGGCAGATCAGATCAGGTCTCCAAGACAGAAAATACTATTGGATTGGACAGGGCAGATTTGTTATGACAATCTTTATTTTGTACAGAAATCTACAACTATCTACCTTCCAGAAAAGACCATAAGATGTAGGAGCAGAATTACGCCATTTGGTCCATCGAGTCTGCTCTGCCATTCGACCACGGCTGATTTATTTTTCCCTCTCAACCCCATTTTCCTGTCTTCTCCTCATTACCTTTGGTGCCCTTACTCATCAAGAACCTACCAACCTCTGCTTTAAATATACCCAATGACTTGTCCTCCACAGCTATCTGTGGCAATGAATTCCACAGATTCACCACCCACTGGCTAAAGAAATTCCTGTTCTAAAGGAACGTCCTTCCATTCTGAAGCTGTCCCCTCTGGTCCGAGACTCTCCCACAACTGGAAACATCCTCTCCACGTCCACTCTATCCAGGCCTTTCAATAGTCAGTAGGTTTCAATGTAATCCCCCCCCACCTCATCCTTCTAAACTCCAGTGAGTACAGGCCCAGAGCCATCAAACGCTCTTCATACATTAACCCTTTCATTCCCAGGATCATTCTCGTACACCTCCTCTGGACCCTCTCCAACGCCAGCACATCCTTCCTTAACTGCTCACAATATACCAAATGTGGTCTGACCATCACTTTATACAGCCTCAGCATTACATCCTTGCTTTCATATTCTGGTCCTCTTGAAATAAATGCTAACATTGCACTTGCCTTCCTTACTATTGACTCAACCTGCAATTTAACATTTATGGAATCCTGCACTAAGACTCCCAAGTCCCTTTGCACCTCCGATTTCTGAATTCGTTCCCCATTAAGAAAATAGTTTACACCTTAATTCCTTCTACCAAAGTGCATAACCATGCACTTCCCGACGCTGTATTCCATCTGCCACTTCTTTGCCCATTCTCCCAACCCGTCCAAGTCCTTCTGCAGACCCCCTGCTTCCTCAACACTATCTGCCCCTCCACCTATCTTTGGATCATCCGCAAATTTGGTCACAAAGCCATGAATTCCATCATCCAGATCATTAACATATAACGTGAAAAATAGCAGACCTAACACAGACCCCTGCAGACCACTAGTCACTGGCAGCCAACCAGAGAAGGCCCCTTTTATTTCCACTCTTCATCTCCTGCCAGTCAGCCAATCTTTCTGACCTTTCTTACCTTCCCTGTAATACCACGGACTCCTATCTTTTTTAGCAGCCTCATGTGCAGCACCTTGTCAAAGGCCTTCTGAAAATCCAAATAAACAATATTCACAGACTCTCCTTTGTCTATCCTGCCTGTTACTTCCTCAAAGAATTCCTACTGATTTGTCAGGCAAGATTTCCCCTTAAGGAAACCATGCTGACTTTGGTCTATTTTATCATGTGCTTCCAGATACCCCGAAACCTCATGCTTAATCATGGACTCTAACATCTTACCAACCACTGAAGTCAGGTTAACTGGCCTATAATTTCCTTTCTTTGGCCTCCCTCTCTTCTTAGAGAATGCAGTGACATTTGCAATTTTCCATTCTTCCAGAAATATTCCTGACTCTAGTGGTTCTTGAAAAATCACTACTAGTGCCTCCACTATCTCTTCAGCTAACTCTTTCAGAACCCTGAAGTGTAGTCCATCTGGTCCAGGTGACTTATCCATCTTCATACCTTTCAGCTTTCCAAGCACCTTCTCCTTAGTAATAGCAACTACATTCACTTCTGTCCCAACACTTTTTAATTTCTGGCATGTTGCTGCTGTCTTCAACAGTGAAGACTCAGGAGACTGACGCAAAATACTTATTCAGTTCTTCCGCCATTTCTTTGTTCCTCATTACTACCTCTACAGTGTCAGTTTCCAGTGGTCCGGTCCACTTTTGCCTCTCTTTTACTCTTTATATATCTAAAAAATCTTTTGGTAACCTCTTTTATATTATTAGCTTCATTTTTCATCTTTTCTCCCCTTATTGCTTTTTAGTTGCCTTCTGTTGGTTTTTAAAAGCTTCCCAATCCTCTTGCTTCCCACTAATTTTTGCAATATTGTATGCCTTCTCTTTTGCTTTTATGCTGTCTTTGACTTCCCTTTATCAGCCATGATTGCCTCATCCTCCCCTGAGAAAGTTTCTTCTTTGAGATGAACTGACCCTGCATCTTCGGAATTACTCGCAGAACCTCCTGCCATTGCTTCTCTACCATCATTTCTGCTGGGGTCCCCTTCCAATCAACTTTGGCCAGCTCCTCTCTCATGCCTCTGTAGTTACCTCTACTCAACTGTAATACCGATACATCCGATTTTAGCTTTTTCCTCTCAAATTGCAGGGTGAATTCTATCATATTATAATCACTGCCTCCTAAGGGTTCCTTTACCTTAAGCTCCCTAATCAAATCTGGTTCATTGCACAACACCAAATCCAGAATTGCCTTTTCCCTAGTGGGCTCAATCACAAGCTGCTCCAAAAATCCATCTCGTAGGCATTCTGCAGATTCCTTCTCTTAGGATCCAGTACCAACCTGATTTTCCCAATCTACCTGCATATTGAAATCCCCCATGACCATCGAAACATTGCCCTTTCTATTTCCTGTTGTAATTTGCACCCCACATCCTGGCCGCTATTCAGAGGCCTGTATACAACTCTCAACAGGGTCTTTTTACCCTTGCAGCTTCTTAACTCTACCCACAAGGTTTCTACATTTTCTGATCCTATGTCACCTCTTGCTAAGGATTTGATTTCATTTTTTTTAACCAGAGCCACCCCACCCCCTCTGCCCACCCACCTGCCTTTTTGATAGGATGTGTATCCTTGGTTGTTTAGCTCCCAGCTGTGACCTTCTTTCAACCACCACTCTGTGATGCCCACAACGTCATACCTGCCAATTTCTAACTGCGCTATGAGCTCATCTACCTTACTTTGTAGATTGCATGCATTCAAATATAACACCTTCAGTCCTATATTCACCACGCTTCTTCTCAAATTTGTATCCATGTTGCCTGAAGTTAAATTCTTATCCATATCTAAACTTTGTCTTATTCTTTATTCTGGAGACTTCAGTAACCTCTCCTGCACTCTTCTTCCCTTTTACTTTATCCATACTTTTCCAACCCCGCTACAATTTAGTTTAAAGCCCTATCCATAGCCCTAGTTATGTGATTTGCCAGGACCCTGTTCCCAGCATGGTTCAGATGGAGACCGTCCCATTGGAACAGCTCCCTCCTTCCCCAATACTGATGCCAATGTCCCACGAATTCAAATCCACTTCTCCCACACCAATCTTTGAGCCATGCATTTAACCTCCTGATCTTTGGTACCTACATGGACCATGACAACTGGATCTTTCCCCTCCCACTCCAAATTCCTCTGCCGGTGGAGATGTCCCAAACCTGGGCACCAGACAGACAACACAGCCTTCAGGACTCTCGATCCTTGCGACAGAGAATTGTGTCTATTTCCCTGACTATACTGTCCCCAATTACAACTACATTCTTCTTCTGTCCCCCTTCTTGAATGACTCCCTGAACCACGGTGCTACAATTCAGTTGGTCATTCTTCCTACAAGCCCCACTCTCATCCACACAGGGATTAAGAATCTCAGACCTGTTGGACAAGTTCAAGGGATAAGGCTCCTCCAGGACTAATCACTTGGATCCCCCTACCTGCCTCACTCGCAGTCGCACCCTCGTGTCCCTGACCACAGACTAAATTTGAAGTAGTTAATCTAATGAGTATGACTGCCTCCTGAAACACAGCATCCAGGTAACTCTCCCCATCTCTGATGAATCGCAGTGTTTGAAGCTCAGATTCCAGGTCATCAACTTTGATCCCGAGTTCCCTGAGCAACCAACACTTGCTGCACATGTGGTCACCAGGAACCACAATGGGGTCCAACAGCTCCCACATCATGCAACAACAACAACTGATCCTGTATCCCTACTTTATTTAATTAGTTGTAATTTGGTGTCCTTATGTAACAACTATACATAAAAAAAATCATGGTTTACACAAACAGTTAAAACAATAAGTCACATTAACCTACTGGATTTGCTGTTAAAGGTTGTTGATTTCAGAATGCTTAAAAGAGGTTGTGACGGTCAAGGCACATGTATTAATTTTCCACATCTGCTCATGATTACACTGCTGCTTGCAACAGCATGAGACGTCCAAATTGGTTGCTTCAGTTTCAATATTATAGGAGAGCCTCATTTCTAAAATATCTCATTTGCTGTAAAGCACTTTGGGATGTCTTTAGCACTTGAAAGGATCCACACACACACACGTCTTCATTTTCCTTTCCGATTTGTGTTTGCAGACTAATAAATATCCTTTCCAACTTCAGCACACTTTTAACTAAGCCCTGTGGCTCTGCGATTCCAGTTTACGAATAAAAAGGGTGGGGATTCTAAAAAAGGAAAAACTGCACGCAGCCTCCAATAACCAGAAACATTTATATCAACAGGAGATTTAGGCAGAAGTGATTATGCAAATAAATGTCTGAAACTTACCAAATCAATGAGTAGGAGAGGTAGAAATCCTCATCTCATTTAAGCAATACTCGAAAAGGTATTTGAAGAGCTAGTCCAGAAGGTGGGATTAAGTTGGAGAGATCTTATTCAACTAGCACAACCACAACAAATTTAAGAGCCTCCTTCTGTGATTTCATTAAAGGGCAGGACCACAGATAATAGCTGGGGAAAATCAAAGTTCTTTTGGGGGGTATGGGCATGGGGGGGGGGGGGGGGAGGAAGAGGGGGTGTGGAGAAAGAGAGAAGGGAGGTGCTGCTGCTAATTCCAGGGTTTTAAGGGAAGATAAGAACCTGCTTGAACAAGATGCTGGGAAGAAGAAAGAAATGGCGGAAGGCAGCAAGGAGGAGTTATAAGTGGATATGAAGAATGCCACATGGACAGGAAAACAGAGGATATGAAAAGAAGAAAGGAAACTGATTAGGTGCAGTATCTTTAAACTAAGGTGGAAAGTTGACAGAAGACGCAACTACTGGGGTAACTTTTAAGGAAGGGAGAATCAGGCAAAAGACCAAAACTCACTTGGATTTTAAAAATGAAACTGCTTCAAGTCATCTAGAATTAATTCAAAATTAACCAAACAAATTCTAGATCTCTTTGAAAGACATCACTAAACTTTATGTCTTGAGCATGTTGATTTCCTCTAGAGGGTGCTATGTTCTTCTCTCTCATTTCCACCAACCACCAGAAAGGTAATATTGGGTATACATTTTACTTTTTCAGGTTTTCAGCACCTATACTATTTTGCTTTTGGCATGGTATACGTGATTAAATTATGAAGTCCGTTTAACTCCAATTCTTCACAAGTTTACCGTTAGGCCACTGTGTAAAGCTCTGGAAGCCTTCACCGGCTTTTCTGATCTGGCATGCACATACGTACTGTCTTACAAATACATTTCTGGTAAATCATGGGGTTTGACAGCACTGGGATTGCTCCTGCAGTTTCACTACACTGGAGGGATGATCTAGCTATAGAAGGACATTTAGTATTTTGCAGAACAAGTGTGTGGTGCTTGGCATATATTGGCAGTGAAGTGGTAGGATGATAAATTCATTCAGATGGAAACCAAGACATAGGTCACTAGTTTCTCAGAGATTCCTACAAACATCAACTTTGTTGTTTACTGATTGGTTCCTGGGAAATGAGGCTTTCCTTGAATAGCCAAGCAAGTTATAAAAATAAATGGACTCCACCGATCTTTTAAATTTGTTATAATGATAGGTAGTATTAAAGCAGCCATACCTCCATTTACTTTTAACCATAAAAATTAGGCCAAACTTTTGCAATATTTGGAAAGCAAATGGAAGGAGCTGAGCTTTACATGATCCACAGCAGTGCAACTGACTGGAATGTAAACAGAACATGTAATGATACAAACCAGAGTGGAACAGGTGATGAATGCAATTCCAACCATGATCCAACTGCTGGGTTGCGGGATAGTGGGCGATGACCATAATTCCAGCCACAGAAATTAAAGATTTAAGTGCAGATGAAAACAGTTGTGACCAGGGCCAGAACCTAGGGTAACAGAAGCTAGAAAGGGAGAATAATAAACTGTAAATTATTAAACAGATCTCCAATTTCCAGAAAGAGCAGTAAGGCATCACCACTGGCAATGGGTTAAACTACGTCATGACAGTAAACTTCCATGAAAAGTGTGGCTGTAGGAAATGATAAAATTATGAAGCATTAAAATGTTGGCAAACATCGAACATTACAGCACAGTACAGGCCCTTCAGCCCACAATGTTGTGCCAACATTTTATCCTGCTCTAAGATCTATCTAAAACTTCCCTCCCACACAGCCATTTTTCTATCATGCATGTGTCTAAGAGTCTCTTAAATGTCCCTAATGTATCTGCCCCTACAACCTCTGCCGGCAATGTGTGCCATGCACCCACCACTCTCTGTGTAAAAAAAAACTTACGCCTGACATCCCCCCTATATCTTCCTCCAATCACCTTAAAATTATGCCCCTTCATGTTAGCCATTTTCACCGAGGAAAAAGTCTCTGACTGTCCACTCAATCTATACTTCTTATCATCTTGTATACCTCTATCAAGTCACCTCTCATCCTCCTTCTCTCCAAAGAGAAAAGCCCTAGCTCACTCAACCTATCCTCATAAGACAGGCTCTCCAATCCAGGCAGCATCCTGGTAAATCTCCTCTACACCGTCTCTAAAGCTTCCACATCCTTCCTGTAATGAGGTGACCAGAACTGAACACAATACTTCAAGTGTGGTCTAACCAGAGTTCTATAAAGCTGCAACATTACCTTGCAGCTCTTGAACTCAATACCTTGACTAATGAAGGCCAACACACCATACGCCTTCTTAACAACCGTGGCAACCTTGAGAGATCTATGAACGTGGACCCCAAGATCCCTCTGTTCCTCTACACTGCTAAGAGTCCTGCCATTAACCTTGTGCTCTGTCTTCAAATTTGATCTCCCAAAGTGTATCACTTCACACTTTTCTGGGTTGAACTCCATCTGCCATTTCTCAGCCCAGCTCTGCATTCTATAAATATTCTGTTGTAATCTACAGCAAACTTCTATACTATCCACAACACCACCAACCTTTGTTTCATCAGCAAACTTACTAACCCACCCTTCCACATCCTCATCCAAGTCATTTTTATAAAAGGGGTCCCAGAACAGATCCCTGCAGAACACCACAGGTCACCAACCTCCAGGCAGAATACGATCCATTTACCACCACCCTCTGTCTTCTATGAGCAAGCCAATTCTAAATCCACATAGCCAAGTTTCCCTGGATCCTATATCTCCTGACTTTCTGAATGAGCCTTCCATGAGGAACCTTATCAAATGCCTTAATAAAATCCACGTACACCACATCCACTGCTCTACCTTCATCAACGTGCTTTGTCATAGCCTCAAAGAATTCAATCAGGCTCGTGACGCATGACCTGCCCCTCAAAGCCATGCTGACCGTCATCAGCCTATGCTTCTCCAAATGCCCATAAATTCTGTCTCTAAGAATCTTCTCCAGTAATTTGCCCATCACTGAAGTAAGACTCACTGGTCTGTAATTCCCAGGGTTATCCCTACTCCTGTTCTTGAACAAAGGAACATTTGCCACCCTCCAATGATCTGGTACTACTCCTGCGAAGGAGATGCAAAGATCATCGCCAAAGGCGCAGCAATCTCTTCCTTCGCTTCCCGTAATAACCTTGGATATATCCCATCCAGCCCTGATGACTTATCTATCCTAATGTTTTTCAAAAGTTCCAGCACATCCCTTTTCCTTACGTCGACATGCCCTAGTGTATCAGCCTGTTGTACACCCTCCTCACAAATATCAAGGTGTCTCTCTCTGGTGAATACTGAAGCAAAGTATTAAGGACCTCCCCTACCTCTTCCAACTCCAGGCACACGTTTCCTCTTTTATCCCCTGATTGGTCCTACCCTCACTCTAGTCATCCTCCTATTCTTCACACACGTGTAGAAGGCCTTTGGGTTTTCCTTGATCCTACTCGCCAAGGACTTCTCATGCACCCTTTTAAGATTGGAAACAAGGCAGATAATTAAGTTTTTGTATTTTTGTCTGCCTGCCTCTGTATAGTTGCTATCTGGATCTTTGTGTCTCTTCCTTTCCTTCTATTTCATTCTTCTTGCTTTGTTCTCCCAATTCATTTTCAGAAATCTTCCTGATCAGATACGTGGTATTGAGCAACAACATTACACACACAAAAAAACAGCTCCCTATGCCACATACTTTGGTTGTGGAAAAAGATGGTGGGCTTTGTGATCCTTCCCATCCTTGTCACAGGAGACTAACACTTTTCACAATCTTTTCTGCATCTTAAACCCCACCTCACTTCTTGCTTCACTACCACTTTCATCAGGTAACCCATATTTACTCTCCATTCGCACTTTATACACCCAACTTTAGGTGGCAAGTGGCCACTTCATCCTCTTTCCCTCCACTACCAACAACACTCACCCCTCATCCATCTCTTTACTTTTTCTTCCAATCACTATCTTCAAAGTTGTTGTGGTTACTTTCAAAGTACAACCCTTGCGTTGCAAACAAAGAATAACTAGAATAAGGAAAGAATACTGGACACCTGCCCATCTAATTATGGATAGGAATGTGTGATAGGTACAAATTATTATAATTATCTTTTGTCTACAAAGCACAGATGACAATTAGGTGGCTTCAAAATTCATTGTGTTTCAAGTTGTAAAATCAAACATGAGGAATTTACTTTCCTTCTCAGCTCACATGGAACAGACTGTAGTCACAAAGTATTTAATATATTATCATATTTTGCTATCACGGTCACAGCTTTTAGAAACGAACTTAATATAGACTTAACCAAACAAAATTTTAAAATTTGAGGTTACCAAGTTGATATCACAAAGTCAAAAATGGATTCTGTGGGGTTGCTGGGTGTTCGTTTCCTCATTAAACAGTTTATTAACATCAGACTATAAAGGTGCCTTACTAAAAATGTAAGCAGTGTACCTCTGTTTTAGAAGTTAATGACCATGCAACTTACTGGTTTACTAAATTTATCTAAAAAAAATAAGCAGGGTATATTTATCTGATATCTGAAGGAGGGAAATAAAATACTGGTTTATCTGCAATTATAGGTATATGGTCAAATTCACAAGTAATTAGGGAATATGGTGGAGTCCTTTGTGTCTGATAATTAATAGGTAATACACAACCCAAAATTTGCAGCCACCACAACTTACAATGCACTGTTCTTATTAATACTGAACTAGAATATAAACAGAGATCATGTGAATACAAGGTGTGCGTTGAACCCATAATCTTCTCATTCAGAAGCAAGAGTGGAACCAACTTTAGTAAATTGATACAAGTATACAATGGATGTTTACTGATTTAACTTCAGTTGGTTTAGCATTTCCCAAGCACAACTGAAGGAAAACTATATAACTTTTTTTCATTCTAGTGCACCTCCTAGTGCCCGAAGAGCAGCATGGGCCCTCTTTTGCAAAGCAATTCAGCTGAGTAGAGATTAATTTAAGAAAAAATACAGATATTTGAAAACACACTGACAAGAATGTTTCCCACCATTAATTTCAAAAGTTTAAAGTGCAAAATTCATTTCCACCACAGATCTTGTTCTCTAGAGCAACTAAAATTTTTACCATTACTCTATACATAAGTTTGGCCCAATGTTAATGATCCGTTTAATGAATAAATTCTCACCTGATCTAAATTCGACTTTCACTAGTGTGAAGTCACAGCCTATTGTCCTGCTGTTATGGGGATCCGGACTAACTTTAGTTTTGCTAATTATCTGATCTTATGTTGATTTTCTATTATTTTTACCTGTTACCTCCTCAATCCCCTCAAAAGTTCAGCCCTCAGACAGAGGATCCTTCTATAATTATCTTATTTGTTGAAAATGGATAAATAAGATGTAAAAGTAATTCATGAATAAGAATATGTTGGCCTGGACTGGATGAGTGCAGCAGGATTACCCAGAACTTCAGGTTGTACTTTCTTCCTCTTCCCCCACATATTAAAACTTAATTATCTCTAAATTCCAGAGTTCTGATGAAATATATTGACTTGATTTATTAACTGTTTCTTTCCTCACTGATGATACCTGTCCTCTTAAGTATTACAAACATTCTGTTTTTAATTTCACACCAGTAAATAATTCATGGCACTGAAAGGGTCAGAGTCATACAGCACAGAAACAGGCCAATTTTTTTTGCCCATCTACACTAACCTAATTTTCCCACATTAGGTCTGTGTCCTTTCTCCCTTGCCTTTTAGAGTGCCTGTCTAAATGTCTCTCAGAGTGATTGTATCTGTTTCCACCATTTCCTCCGGCAGCAGGCTTCCAGATATCAACCACTCTGTGTAAAAACTTTCCCGAGACCCCCTTTAAAACTCCTTCCTCACACCTTAAACCTATGCCCTTTTGATTTTGAGAAAAAGATTCCATCTCCCTTATCTATGCCTCTCATGATTTTTTATAATACCTCTATCAGGTCACCCCTCAGCCTCCTCTTCTCCAGGGAAAACAAGCCCAGACGATCCAATCTCTTATTTTAATTTCAAAATAAACATTCATAATAATAAAAAAAATGTATACAAGGGAAGAAATAGTGCAAATATCTTTTACATTCATATATTCAGTAGTGCGAACTTTTTTTTAAAAAAAAGAAAAATCAAACAAACAAACATAACACCATGTCACTCACGTGGCCCCCTGGGGTGATACACCCTTTTCATTATTCGATGGGCTTCCCCACCCATTTCTGCCCTCCACTTGCAGTAGCGGAAGGAGTCTCTATTGTGGTCTGTGCCAGTCTGCAGCATTTCCTTACAGACATCTTGCTGTGCTAGAAGACCAACAAATTTCAGGGAAGCCAAAGGGTGGCCTTCACCGAGTTGATGACCTTCCAGCAGCACTTGTTGTCTGTCTTGGTGTGTGTCGCTCAGAACAGCCCATAGATCAGTGAGTCCTCTGTTCTGTAGCTGTTGGGGATGAACCAAGACAGTGACCCTTGCATCCATCTCCACACCCTCTTTCCAAATCCAGTCTGGAAAGAGGTGGGTAACCGTCTCTTCCTCACTGCAGCCGTCCCAAGGGCAGCATACATTGGGGGTGGTAAGTTGTCTGCACAGGGACCCCTTCACCACCAGCCAAGTGAAGTCTTGATACTTTTTGGTGAGATCTGACTGCCAGAAGGTTTGGACAATCTGCTCAGAGAACCACCACATCCATAGTGTTCCTGTCCCGCAGTATTTGCAGGACATTCTGTGCTGACCATTGCCTAATGGACTTGTGGTCAAAGGTGTTTAGTTGGAAGTACTCTTCCACAAAAGACAGGTAGTGTAATAACATCCAGCTGACTGGGACGTTGCACGGTAAAGGGGCCAGGCTTATCTTCCGCAACACCAGGGACAGGTAGAACCTTAGCACGTAGTGACACTTGGTGCTCACATACTTTGGGTCCACACACCATGTGATACAGCCACACACAAAGGTGGTCACCAGGATGAGGGTACACTTTTACCCCTATTCTCTGGGAACTTGTGCATCGTGACCCGAACTCGCTCCATCTTGGACCCCCAGATAAACTGGGGGACATCTCAGGTGATTACCAAGGCAGAGGAGCGGGGAACAGACTACACCTGTGCCAAGTACAGTGGCTTTACGAGCATATTGCACCCAATAAGCAAGTTCTTCTCAGTTATTGACAGAGAATGCCATTTCCACAAACCCAATTTTTGTTCTACTTCCCAGTCCGCTCCAGCCAATTCTTGTTACACGCCTCAGCCCCTCCAAACCAGACTATCCAATCTCACCCCATAACTAAAGTCCTCCAATCCAGGGAACATCCTGGTGAATCTCTTCTGCACTCTGAGGCACAACCACATCCTTTCATTTATATGGCGACCAGAACGGCACACAATACTCCAAGTGCAGCCAAACCAGTGTTTGGTAAAGTTGCAACATAATGTCCCAATTTTATATTCTATGCCCCGACTAATGAAAGCAAACATGCCATTTGCCTTCTTAACCTCGCTATTGGCTTGTATTGCCACTTCCAGGGAACTGTGGACTTGAAACCCAAGGTCCTTGTTCATCAACACTCTATAATGCCCTACCATTTACTGTACATGTCTTACCCCTGTTTGACTTCCGAAAATGCATCAGCTTATACTTGTCAGGATTAAATTCCATCTGTCAACATTCCATCCAATCTATATCCTGCTGTGCCCTTAGACAATATTCCTCACTGTCCACAACACCAGCTTTCATGTCACCAAACTTACTAATCATATCTCCTACATTCACATCCAAATCATTAATCTACATCACTAACAAAGGTCCCACCACCGACCCCCACAGTGCACCACTGGTCACAGACTTCCAATCAGAAATGCCACCACCTTCTGCCTCTTCTCTGCAAGCCAATTTTGGATCCAATTAGCCAGCTCGCGTTGAATCCCATGTGCCTTAACCTCCTGGAACAGCCTACCACGTGGGACCTTGTCAAATGCCTTAAAGTCCATATAGACAACATCTACAGCTCTGCCTTCATCAATCTTAGTTACCTTCTCAAAAAAACTCAATTTAATTAGTAGGACAGGATCTCCCCCACAAAGCCATGCTGACATTCCCTGATCAGCCCTTGCCTTTCCAAATGTATGTAAATCTTATCTCTCAGAACCTTCTCCAATAATTTCATTACCATTCACACAGGGCTCAGCGGCTTGGAGAGTCCTAGCTTATTCCTGTTGTCCTTCTCAAGTAAAGGAAGGACATTAGTTATTCTCCAGTCTGCTGATACCTCACCTGCAGCTAACAAAGATGCAATAGTCTCTGTCAAGGCCCCAGCTGTCTCCTTCCTTGCTTCCCATAGCATCCTGGGATCTCATCGAACCTAATCTGTTCCAAAACATCTAACACCTCCACTTCCTTAATACTAACCTGCTCCAGACGATCAACCTACCCTTCCCTGAACTCACTATCTTCCACGTCCTTCTCCTTGGTGAATACAGATGAGGAGTATTCATTTATGATAATGGTGTGTAAAAGGGGACATATTTGACATGAGAAGATTTAAAAACTGCTACATAAAGTTATTTATATTCACTGTGCAAATAGAGCACCTTCTCAGACATTCACCACCTGCAATTAGGAAGATAGATAATGAAAGATTGTCACAACAAGTTAACAGTGGTGCAGTGCAATTCGAACAGCAGCTTTTGAATGGTGACATTTAACCATTCACCTGCTTTACACTCCAAGTTAGTGTGCTATTCAGTGAATATCATTAGCCTCACCATTATTCCAACATGAAAAATATGGCCCAATATTATCTAATCTGTTAAAATCTGGAAAAGATTTACAGTTGAGTTTCTCCAGCATTGTGTGTTGCTCCAGATTTCCAGCATCTGCAGTCTCTTGTGTCTCCAAGATTTACCATAAAACTAGGTATACACCGAGTTTAATGCTGCTGCATTATTACGTTCACTTTACTCTAAAAGAGTCTTCACGTGATTTCTACAAGAAATTTAAAATGATGAATATATTGGACAAATTTTAGAAAAGCAGCTTCGTATGTGCAAATTACATGGATATTAAAAGCATGTATATCTATCAGGGAGGTTCTAACTAGGTCTTTGGAACACTTCCTCAAAAGGATGCAGTCTTTGAATATTTTTAAGACAGAAGTAGATAGATATTTGATAAGCAAAGGGGTGAAAGGTTACAGCAGATAGATGGGAATTTGGAGCTGAGGTTATAATCAGATCCGTCATAATCTTGTCAACTGAAGCAGCAGGCTTGAGGAGACAATTGGCCCTGCCCAGCTCCCAATTCATATATGTACATAAAGCTTTGTAATAACTTGGTTGTAAGTGCAATGAATGGTAGTCCCTGCCAATTATTGAAGTGAGGCTGATGAATATCTAAGAAAGGGAGATATTATGCCTATAATAAATAGCAAGAAAGTTGACCATTCCAGCTCCTTGACTTTATCATCAATCACTATGAGCCAGAGAGAAAATTCTTGAATAATCACAAAATCTTATAGCACTGGAAAGGCTAATCAGACCACCATTCTATAACAGGTCTTTGAAAAAGCAATCCAGTTAGTGCCACTTTCCTGCTCTTTCCTTACAACCTTGGTGCTTCAAGTATTCGCCTGTGAAAATTACCATCAAATCTGCTTTCACTTCAGGTGGCTGATTTCAGATTGCAGCAATTCACTGAGTAAAAGAATTCTCCATTGTCACATAGTGAGTTTCAACCAATCTACGCAATCAAATCCTTTGAATACTTCTATTAGATCTCCTATTAATTGTCTTTGTATAAAAGGAACACAATCCAAACATCCCTAGTCTCTCCACTTTATTGAGGTCCAACATCTATGGCAACATTACACATCTCCTCTGCATTCTTTTCAAGGCCTCAACATCATTCCTATAAGTAGGGTATCCAGAAATGGGTGCAGCATCAGTTGAGGATTAACCAGTGAACTATATAGGTTTAGTACAACTTCCTTTGCATTTGGGTCAGTCTTGAGCCAACAGCTACTCTTTTCCTTTCCATCATTTTTGTATATTCTTAAGATCTTTTCACATCTACTCAAGTCATTCCACTTTTACCTCATTTCTTGGAGCAATCTCCGCTGCACAGGGCTCTCATTTTAGTTTCACATAACTTTAGGATTAAGCACTTAAAAAAAGTCTTCAGGAGTTTTTAAATAACATACACAAGTATGTCACCTAACATATGGTTATTATGGAATGATTTAAATGTATATATTACCATAGAGCAGTAAGGCGTGGCTACAACCAGATGCAAGGTCAGCATTTACAAAATGCCTTTGAAGACTTGAGTAAATGACTTCTTTCCTACATCAGCAGTGCTGTTGATGACATTAACCAGCACCATCCTATCCACTTAACATGAACCTATTTATTTCAACATCCTACTTATTTTGACAAATACAAGTAACAGAATTCTTGGCATACTTTTTTGCCAATATTTATATTAAATCAATGGAATAGGTTCACCATTTTAAGTCTCCAATTACCAATTGTGTTGACTTTCAAAGTCTTTATTGCACTGGGAATAAAAAGGGAGAAGAAACACAAGGAGAGTCGCAGTGCAAATATTAATCTAGCTTCTTTTGGGTTTAGTCTGTTTGCTGTAGGTTATCATCAACTTATTAACTCAGGAATTTGTATGGGTCCAACTGCGTTTGAATGATTCTGTAATACAGAGTAAGACTCTGAAAGTGAAATCAACCACGCATTGAAAGCAGAAAATGCCTTTTCTGTTATAAGAGCCGAGTTTGCAGTGAGAAATCAAGTTCCAAATGACCATTTAAGTTCTGGAAAAAACTGAAACATTGAAGGGAACAGAGATGACAAGACAGAAGTATGAATCTGCTAATTTCATCTCAAATCAACAAACTGATTCATGGTAACAAAATTAGCAGAGTCTGAACAGGTAGAAAAAAACGGATAGGACTGTCCTATGATTAATGATCAATACAGGTTTACCTCATGAATGTCAAGAGTTTGCCATGGTTCATTTTATAAATAACAACTTTAGGCTGTTCTTATTTTGAAAGTCAATCACTGATTGAAATTATCACCAAGGAACTAAAGCTTAGCACGACCTTCTTTTTTCCTGTCATTTATGTTTGCTGATAATGGAACATTTGATCACAATAATGGGCCCAGAAAACAACCATTTTATAAACCGAAGAACTTACTCAAGATTTTTTTTTAAATTTAAAAATTATAGCATACAGCCTGTTTTCTCACACTTACAGTCAGAATTCAAATCCAGCCCAGAATTTTGGCTCCAGGAAAAGGCAGACTGTGTACTTTCAGTCCATCCCAAAGTAAACCACACTGACTAGATAAACTATAAAATTATTATGAGACCAAGTTGACTCCACAGACAGCAAAGGTGACTTATTTGTCAAAAACAAATCCACATTGTTACCATGCAGCCACTCTCCACAGAAGTGCCATTAGGACAGAATAAAGAGATTTATTCCACATCCAATTCGTGACATACCTCATGTACTCGTTGTAAATCCCACCAAGCATGAACTAGTTTATCAGGATAGTTAGTCAACTGGTTTATTAAACAAGATAACGTCAAGTTTATGCTATCAAAAGCATACAGCTTCACTATTTAGTCCTTGATCGAGACCTTTTATTGATGACCGACTAAAGTTTTTCCTTTGTGCCTTCAATTCAAAGAGAGCTGATACCATTAATGGTAACAATTTTGTATAACAAGACAAACTAAGTAGAAGCAAAAACGTTATATACTAAGATAATGGAAAAGTGAAGACGGTAAAACATTTTGGTTAAGTCTTGCTTTCTTGTAGTAATAGGTTAACCTCATTTTAATAAGAAACCGAACACCTATGTAATTTTAATACTTGGACATAGCACTGTCACAGCTGCAAAAGTAAATACAGAATGCCTAGAAGACCACAAACTATTACCTCACCAAATGTCTCAAGGTCAAGCTATCACACATTCAATTAAAAAATTGATTTAGTTTCACACGAATCCGTTCCTTTAAGCGGTGCTCACGTGAAGGGCAAAAACATTCCAAAGTCTCCAATACACCTTCGTTTTTATTCTCCGCAAAGTTTTAATGCAGTTCTTAAATATGCATAGGATGAAATGTGGTTCAGTAGAAGTAAAAGGTGATGCCCAAGTACAGATTACCATTGACCTTGAACTGTTATAATAAAGGCAGGAATTTAAAATGTGCGATATATAGTTTTTGACTTTAAGATGGGTGGGAAGAAAATCACAGGGGTGGGTGGGGCTGGTTTACAATAAAGGGAGTCTCGAGGTGGGGGTGGGCGAGGAACGGAAAGAAACGATTTATTGAATCGTTGCATTCAAGTGGTACGTATGCTAAATTCTTTGGCAGGCCAGTACAGTCTGCCCACTCCAACATTTGAAAGTCAAAATTTACAATCTGTGGAGTCCAAAAGCAGTATTAAACGTTATCCTTGACAAATAGAACTAAAGGGGAACAGTGTAATGAAATAAATGACCTCTTAAAGTGAGTGTGCGGTGTCCTTTCTAAATTAAAGTAATGCACGTTTGCCGAATTTGACTGCAACATCACTTTAACAATAGTCTCTTATTAATTTATACAATCTACGTAATTAAAGGCTCCGGCAACAACTATTCCTTCTCCAGTCCCCGTCGGTTCATTTTGCGGTTCCCACCCCAGTCTGCAGTCCCTTCCTCAAGTCACAAACATTCCTAAACTACCGCAACCGGGTACAAAACAAACTATTTATGTTCTGCGAGGTGCGCCTACATCTGTTGCCGGAGACTTCCGCAGACGCTGCTGAAAAGCCACACCTAGAAGAGGTCTGGCAAGAGGCTGAAAGTTCTTGACTGGGTGCAGTACAGTGACAACACTGCCGCTGTCAGATTACCTCCCCCTCCCGTTGTTACTGACCGTCAGCTGGCAACTGCGCTGCTCTCCGCTCTTTGCATCACTCTGCGCCCTTGGGCCGATCCTCTGGGCTAGTAGACGGGTCAGACATGTTCTACTAAAACTTGAGCCGTGCAATTTGCCTAAAGTTCTGCCTTGGTGTCAATCCGGGTCTCTTGAGCTGTGTCAGTGATGTAATGTTCGCAGCTGGGTGAGTGGGTGGGTTCGGAACGCAACTTTAAACTGTGCAACCGAGAGAGGAAAAACGAGAGAGGGGAATTCAAACGCCAGGGAAGGACTGTTGTGCTCAGCAGCGTTTGCAGAGGCGGCGCCCCGCTCAGCCTCAGCCTCCCGCTCCCCGGGCCGCGCGCACAGTGTTCCGCCAGCAGCAGCACGTGTGCGGAGGCGCGAGCCGCCCCGGATCGCGGCAACAATGCTCCCGCCACGAGGACACGTCTATGACGTGTCCACAGACCGCGCGGAATCCCCAGAGCAGCAGCAGCAGCTGCCGCCGGCACAGGCAGGGAGGGCACTAGCCCTCTCTCGTCGGAACGGCCCAGCCAGTCCCTTTCTCTCCCTGTAAGCTCTGCAGCTGTCCCCGACTCCCTCTCCCAAAGTATTCAAAACTATATTTTTGAGAGACACCTTTGGAGTCTGCTTCCACCAGTCTTCTGGGCGCCGCATTTCAAAAGTACAACCACCAGCTGAGTCAACATTTTCCTTTTGCAAATCACTTCTGGTTGTCAGTGGGAAATTATGGAAACTCTGGTCGGAAGTCAAACTCAGCAGTATTACTGATTCACAGTTTGGAAACTGGCTGTTCGACCCAGCATGTCCACACCGACCAGTGAGCACCCATCTTTTAATCCCATTTTGCAGCACTTGGCCCATAGCCTTCAATGCCTCGGTGATTCAAGCGCTCTTAACTGTTATCAGCAGCTCTACTTCCACCACTCCCCCTAACAGTACATTTCAGGTACTCGCCACCCTCTGGGTGAAAAACGTCCCCTTCAGACACCCTCTAAATCCCTTAACCTTTACTCTTATGAATTTGTAATCCTTAACCTGAAATTATGGTCCAAAGTATTTGGCTTTGCCTGCCATTAGTGCAAACAGCTGCCAAAGGAACTAATGTGTGTGTGCACAACGTACAATGAAAAACCCTAATATTTGCATTACCTCTGCAATTTTTTTCATTACAAATTCCAAAGATCACTTTCTAATGGTGAGTAAACTTGCATCCTGTCATCACTCCCTCCACTGCAGTGGAGCTGTTGCAGCAACATCTCTGACTGGATGGTGCAATTACAACATGGCAACTTTATGTGGAGCTCCAAATTCTTGAATGAAAATTAAAATAAGCAAATGAGTGACTTTAATATAGACTGATTGTATTGGCATGTTCAATTAAGGCTGTATACATCCTGCAACAATAACCTAACACAGAGTAATTCAGTTGAATAATTGCTACAAAGAGTCTCCGAGTGACCAGTTGAATTAAAATTGCGTTAATTTGCGTCAGTAAAATTAACACCAGTAGCCAAACTGAAATTGCTGACAGTAAAGTTCTAATGACAACAGATCTTATTAGCTGCTATGAAAGTAAAGATTGGGATAAAATAAGCAAAAATCAACAACTGGCACCAAAGGGAGACATGAGGTATATGGCAAATGATTCTTTAAGACCCTCTTCCCCATTAATGCTTTGAAATTTAAAGTTTACGATTATCAAATTACCATTTCTGTACATGATGCATAACATTTTTATGAATATACAATTGTGGAAATCTTCCTCTTGTTAATATAATTGATTCTAATGTCATTAAAGCCATCTTTCTACAGCCAGGGGTAAATATGAATGTTACAGAACCAGTTTTACAGGCGCAAAATACTTGCGACTGTGGGTAAGTTTTAAAAAGATGCCTGAAAAGTGTTCGGTTTGTTACTTAATTGGCCCATGAAAATTAAAAATCCTTTATTCATTTACTTATCACCTTGTCTGACAGTTTTAATTCATGAGGAAGCTAATACAATGGCAAAGCAAATTTTAATAAAGTGTGATGTTGCTAAGATTTTTAGAGAAATGTTTGCAAGTGCTTTAACAATATATTTTCCATTCTTTTTTGTGATTTATTTCATTTCTGACAGATTGAATTTGAACCTAAAATAACTCCATTGCATTTGCAATAAATTAAGATGTGCAACATTTTGTTTTAATACCACACTGAATATTTATTAATGATCTGTAAAACAGACTTAAAATTATTCAATAGGACTACAGTTCTAAATGTTCAACAGTACAATCTTTGGATATAGAAGAAAGGATTAGTTTAACTTTGTATATAATGTTTATTTTCCTAATAATTTACATTATCAAACTTAAAGTGACTACCCATCTAATTCCTTAAACATTTCAAAAACTTCTCTGTTCTGTATTAAAAAGTAGTTCTACATTACATGTTTCAGGTATTTTTGTAATAATATTTTGCACTCATTATTGTTCACTGTTTATTAATTACATTTTTACATATTCAAATACCCTAAGTACATTTCATTCTAAAACAAAGCCATCAATATATTTTGTAAAATGGACTACATTGGCAAGACTAAACCTATGCATCTTTTCTATAGAGGGATATCCATCCCCTATTTCAGTATTGCATTGATTGTTCACTATGATAATTTAGCCCTGCTGATTGAGTTCAATGAGACGGCTAGCAAACACACTAACTGTACCAATAATACAAACCAGCATGAAGACACCCAGCAGAATGTGATCAATCACCATTGCAACAAATTTCCATTCCTCTGCAGCCTAGTATTGAAGTAAAAAAACAAACAGATGTTATTTTCCATCTGTAACCATATTAAGAATCCTTCTGATTATTTTACGTCCTTTCTTTCCAAATTATCATTTAAATTTTAAACTTGATTTAGCAAAGAAACATTTGCCTTGAGAATACAATAATTTTCAATAAATAAAATGTGTTACTGATGTATAATTTGTATCAAATGCAGACAATGATGACTTTAATTTATAGAACACCTATAACCTTGTAAAATATTCCTTCACAAGAAAATAAATCAGACAGTATTTGGCTCTGAGCCGGAAAAGATGTCACTAATATAGGTAACTAATAAGTAAATCTTGGGGACTGCATTGGAGGATGAGAGGCAGAGACATTTACAAAGGAAATTCCAAAGGGCTGAAAGGGATCTAAAGAATTACTGCCGATGATAGGATGAAGGAAAATGGAGAAGTATTGGGGGAAAGCAGGTTTTTTGGGGAGTTATTGGACTGAAGGAAGCTAAAGAGTTAAGGAGAGGAGAAACAATGGCGCAGCATTGGAGTAGTTGGGAGATGGTTTAATAGAAGAATGAGAATTTTTAAATTGACATCTTCAGGTATCCAGAATCAATGAATACCAGTGATGGTAACTGGGACATGGTACAAGTTAGGATAACAGTAGTAAAGTTACGGTTTTCTATAGTTTGTAGAAGGTAGAAGTTGGGAGACCAGCCAGGACAACATTGGAATAACTGAGTTTGGAAATGAAGACACAGCTGACAGTTCCAGCAATTGATGGGCTAAGACTGAAAGATAGGCAATACTCATGGAGATAGAGGAAGGCAGTTTTGGTGGTGGAGAGGATATCGGGAAGAAGCTCATCCCAGGCACAATGAAATGCTGAGATTGCAAACAGTGTGGGTTAACTTGAAGCAGTCGTCAGGAAGTTGGTCTGAAGAAATGAATTTGTGGCAGGAAACAGATATCCCTTTGATTTTTCCAATATTTAACAGTCAAAGATTTATGTGCATTCAGTGATAGATACTGGAAGCCATGCTCATGGCAAAATAGTACTGAAGGGGTCAAGAGAAGTGGTAGCTGCAACTAGAACTTAGTACTGTATTGTACAGTGATGATGCTGAGAAGCATCAGTTAAATCCAAAGTAATATGTGTGCAAGGATAGGTCCCCAAGGAACTCAATAAGTAACAGAAGGGGAGCAGAAAGAGAAGCCTTGGAAGGGATTCTGTGACCATGAATCAAAGTTGTGCAAGGGTGGTCCTGTTCGGCTGGACAATAGATGAAAGACATTTCAGTAGGATGTTGTCGTCAATTGCCTCATAGGCTCCACACAAGTTGAGAAGGATGCAAAGAACAGTTACAGTCATTTAGGATGTCATTTGTGACTTTGATTAGGGTCTTTTCAGTGGTGTGGCAAGGACATCCTTAGTATATTATAAAATTTTCGAACCATATCAAGACTGTGCAACCATTATAGATATGAATTAAATATATATTAAGAACACAAAAATCTTACATTGCTTGATTCCTGATCAGACTTCATGTGCTCTGCAATATATTTGACTCCCTCAATAGCACTTTTGACATCTGGGTTTTTAATTAGAGGTGTTTGGAAAATTACACTTCCTGACACTTGCTTTCCAGAAATGTCAGAGATATCAATGTCCTCAGTAAATATCTTTTTCTCTTGCTTCTCCTTTGCTGTTCGTTTCATTGTTGAGAAAAACATGACATTGGGTATAGTATCAATAAAAATCTGTAAAACAAAATGACATAATAAAAATGTATATATATTTACTGAACAATATATGTTGTTACAAACAATTTCTCCACAACAACTTGCATTTATATAGTGCCTTTAACATTGAAAGTTTATTCTCCAGTACTCACATTGTTGAGATTAAAAAACAGACACCAAGCCATAAAATGGTATGTTAGAAAAAGGAACAAAACAATTGTTTGAAAAAGTAAAGGACCAGGAAAGTGATTAGGTTGAGGGCTCAGAGAGTGTGGGCCTAGGTAACTGAAGGCATCCTGTTGGGGTAAAGGGAGGGGAATATCTGTGCCAGAGCAGCGTCAAGCTTGGGAAAAGTTTTTGGCAAAAGTTGGTTATAGAGAAAGTGAGTCATAAAGGGGATTTAAATATAATGAGAATGTTATATATGAAGTACTGGAGATCCAGCAAAATGTGTTTTGTTAGCAAGGGCAAGTGTGATACCGGAGCAGGAATTCAGGCAGTTGAGTTAGCATGAAATTCGTCAAGAATAAACATGCAGCCAGGAAAGTTCTGGAACTATTGAGCTTGGATGTTAATTAGGTGCTAGTGAGGCTAATTAGAGTAGAATGATAGTTTGGAGGATGTTGTGGTGGTGGAGAAAATATGGAACCTTAAGCTCAACCCAAGTACAACAATAAGTTTGCAAATGGCCTGATCCAACCTAAGACAGTGGTCAGGGGAGGAGATTGATTACCGGCAAATGTGCAGCCCCTCTGGTGGAGGTTGAAGATGATAGTTTTAGTATTCACAGGTCCACACAGAATGTATTCACTCTAATGAGAGTCAATTTAAATAACAACAATTATTTCAAACAACAGTTGGAGCTGCACCTCCCTACGTTCTCTGTTACACTTATTACATTTCAAAGAGGAGCTGATCATCCAAGTGACAATGAAGTTAACTTTGCTGCCTTAAGCCAAGAGTCCTCACATGGGGCCACAGTGCTGGAGCTACAATGTTGATATGTTTAACAATAAAATCAGATGACTCTTAGTTGTATTGTCATATTACATTACAAACTCTTGATCCAACTGTTGTTTCTTTGGATGCTTTGTCATAAACTGAGTTCATAAATGGTTACAGCTGAAATTAGCAATTTTGGCTAGTTTCCTGGTTCTAAATGTTACTTCTAACTGGCTAATACTTTGAACATGAAAGATCGCTCACCTTTCGTACCCAATGCGGCATTGTATGTGTACTTGGAGAGCGATGGTGAGTATTAATTACAATGACAGTAATGACAATTGAACTGATGACAAAAATCATTGTAAAAAGCATGTATTTGCCAATCAAAGGCACAGCGCTGGAAGTTGAAGGGATCAACTCAACAATAACTAGAAGGAACACAGTCAGAGACAGCAAAACTGAAATACTCAAAGTCATCTTCTCACCTGCAAGAAAAACAGAAACCAGAGTTGTGAAAAACAAACATATGAAACAACAACAAGGAGACCCTCTCCCACAGTGAACCTATTTACAGCGAGACTAGGGAGAATTTTTAAATAGCTAAAATAAGACCAAGAAAACACATAGTTGCAGAATAAATGAGGGAGACTAACTATAGATGATGAGCATGAGCAAAAAAAGTGGAGATTATAAAAGTTGAATAGAAAGTTCATGTAAACTTGATGTGAAAGGATTATGAATTACTCTTTGACGGCAGACTAAAAATTAAATTATTTCAGAAAAATGGAGAATAAAAGTGAGGTACATGGCAGAATGAGAGGGTGAATATGAAGTATGGTGGGAGACAGTGTAGGGACAAATCAAGGGAAAGAACGAGTGACCAGACATAAGATGGATTGGAGCATGAATGTGTGACATTTAAGAATCTAGGAATGAAGGGGAGGTACATGAGGGAGCAAAGGAGTTAAGATGAGTACATGAAGGAGCACGGAGGTAAAGATGAGATATATAAAATTATAGAAATGAGAGTGAGGTGCATGAGAGAGCATGGGAATGAAGCTGAGTTCATGGAAGAATATGGGAACGAAGGGGAGGGGCAATGGTTATAAACTGGAGAAAATGCTGGTGAATGGGAGAAATCAAAACTAATAGCAATGAACAGTTGTGAATGAATCTATTTTACTAAAATGCTGCTGAATTATATATTGTTTGACAGTGATCACTAATGGACTGCTGAGGAAAGAGCTGAAGAGACATATTTGTAATGCCTGTGAAAACCAATTTAGAACACAGAAAATCTCTACAGAAGGGAAGGAGAAAGAACATAACAAATCAGAAATTGAAACAATCTCAAACTTGCATTTTATACTTCTGATAGAATGGAGTGACTTTTTCCCTGCAATAACTGCAAAATGTTGTTAAAAACTTTAACATATTCTTTCCGTACCTGAATCAGTTGGCAAGTAAAATACTAATCCAGTTAAGAAGGAAAAGAGCAGACAAGGAATGATGACATTCACAACAAAATAAAGAGGAATTCGCTGCATGATAAAGTGGTAGGTGATATCCAGGTAGGGAGTCTCAGGACAGCAGGTATAATACACCCAGTGCTTCCATCCACGATAATCTTTCATGACCCACTCTCCACTCTCCATAAAGGTACTCAAATCTGGGCGGTCACTTTCCTGAATAAGAACCAGAACATTGTAATCATGTATTATGTTTAACCAACAACTGAATTTATATTAGGGAAGGAGGGAGGGGAGGGGGGAGGAAGGGTGGAGGGGGAATGGGGAGGGGAAGGGAGGGGGGAGGGAGGGGAAGGGAGGGGGGAGGGAGGGGGAGCGAGGAGCTCTAATCATGAGATGTCAAGCATCATGACTGAATGGAGCAGGTTCAATGAACCAGATAGTCTTTTCCTGCAAGTCATTGTCATTTGTTCATATTTCAACCATATTAAATTATGTAGCTGTTATGTTATTTATTACTTACATATTCATTACTTTCCTTACTTCAGTGCTCATGTTAACTTTTACAATTATTTTTCTATTTTCAATGAGTTGCATTAAAATGTAGTAAATATAACTGGAAGAAAGATGGATCTGTTTTCTGGCATAAATCCATTTCTCTGACCCTACCTATCCATTAAGCTCTTGACCGTAGATGAGATTATTTTGTTAAAGAACAGTTTCAACTTGGACTAAGGATCTTGCAGGATGCTTTAATTGGCAGTAAGTTTCACTCTTGGTTTAGCATAACTAAAATGAAGCAGACAGGAATTCCATGGCATTACAGAAAGGTTGCAGCTATGTTATGCGGCTGGGGATTCACTGTATACAGCTTTGGGGAATACACCAGATATTATAAGCAAACACATTATTGTGCTGAATTAGATTGGCCTTATTAGCAAGTGTTTTGTTATTTAAATAACTATAAAATAATTGTTGACAAATATAGGCTATAACAATTAAAATTGAGATTATTAGATTTATTAAATGCATACATTTTAACTAAAATGTTCAGAAATACTTATAAGATATTAGTGTAATATATAACTTAAGCTACATTGTATAAATATGCTTTTTTTCTAATCCAGAATAATCATTTAACTATGTTTATTTTCTTGTCGGTATCAATAGATGGACAAGAAGGCACATGGCTGAGTTATTTAGGGTCAAGATATGCCCAGATACTTTGTATTTAATCTTAAAAGCTACAATATTACCTAATAAGCTATGATAGTTCATGTAAGTGAAAATTGTTGCATTGTAGCTGAGAATAATACTTATAGCACAGAAATGTGACATCATTAATACACAGAAAAATAGATGGTAGCATTGTCAAGGCAGCAATTTTTCTGTACTTTAGGATATAGAATCCTTCTCATATATTTCCTCTTAAGATATAAAATGTAAAATAGAAGTAGTAATATACAAGGAGTAATATATATCTCCAAGTTAGTTTGGTACAAAATATGAGTATCTTTTCCAAGGAAGCTTGGTATAAAATATAAAATGAGTATCCTTCAGAGGCTTGTCGTTTGAATGATGATAAAACATTAAACACCTTTGTTACAAAAATAGAATGCATTTTTATCTTAATTAGTTCTACGGAGAATCCTAAGTATAAGGAAATTAGGAGATGGGTGTCAGAAGAGGGGGACAATGTGATAGTTAAAATAATGGACTAAATTGCCCTGAACCTGACCTGTTGTGCAGACGTTGCCTGGATTTACTTTTCTCTGGATGCAGGCAGCTGAACGAATGGACCTCATGCACTTGAAAGGCAGCCTGTGAGGCAGAGAAGGTTCAGAGCAGTATGTAGGCCTCAGCTGGTGTACAGCTGGAGCCTGAGCCCTGACGGCTTTTAACAGTTTGTCACAGTCAAAGGCTTTTGAACAGATTTTAAATGTCCTGATAATTAAATACTAACATATAATTAAAAGCATTAAAGTGAGATGAAATATCTCAAGAACTTATCTCTGGCTGCAGAGTAAGTGGCCCCATTCAATGTTCATATGCCAACCAAGCAGCCCTCCCTTCACACATCAGCACCCCACTGCCAAACTCAATGGTGAGTGCATTGCCAGAGCAGAAGGTCAGATGTGCAGCGTCTTCTGTTCAGGACATTTTGGTCTTGCATATTTCAATCTGTGCATATGGAAGTTTGAGGTATACTGGACAGGGATGAGCTGAGTGTTAGTGATTGCCTATTGAATCATTAGATGTAAGTATGAATGATTCAGCTAATTTTCCAAACCTTGCGTTTTACGATATAGTTGTGCCACTAGAGGTCCCTCATGATCTTTGACAGTTTTAGTGTCAGTAAACAGAAAACTACTAACTTTAGTTTCATCTACAATAGGAGTGCCTGAACATTTGTGGTTGAAGAACCATTTTCACTTCCTGTATTTCCACTTGCATGGCATGTTAGTGTTGCAAGTCACTGAGCATGTGCAGTGACATCAAATGGAGTACAGTGTACATTTGATGACACCTGTACAATTTTCTACCATGAAACGGAAACCCACAAATGGCAATGGCTTTGAACACCACAGCAGGTCTTAACTGGAGGGTTGAGCCCTGCTTTGGCATTGGTAAAAAGGGTCTAATCATAGCTGGGTTTTGCTGGAGAGTCTGAGGACTCCATGTACTTCCAGCTAGGTGACTTCTTTAACTTCCATCACTTTAATCACTTCCATCACTTTAAGATGTCCTCAAGCAACTGATATCACCTTCCTCTCCTTATCCCCAATTCTCTCATAGAGAAGAACACCCCTCCCTATCATCTAACACCCCTCACTTCCTCTACAGATCCTCTCTCCAATATACCACCATGTCCTGATATAACCCATTTGACATCTCAATCCTCTCTCCAACACCCCAATCTCCACCAGGCTTTGATTCTCTCTCTGACCCACCATTCCCCACCCCCCCCCCTCCCCCCACAGTGTCCATGCTCTCTCTGACAACTTCCAAGTCTCTCTCCACCCTCTCTGGCAAGAGATGTCCACTTTCAATGGGGGTTCCATCAGGTCTGATGCCTTGAGCTTTGTGCGTGTGGAATATTTGAAACTGGGAATCATCCATCAGGCCAAACCCAGGGTTCTGATGGCCATTGTTTGAGTGTACCTGATTAAAAGCTTTCACAAGATTGGTACAATTTTTTTTTGCAAGTCCTCTCCTCTTTCCTGATCACATCCAGATTTGAGACCAGTAAATCCCTCATCCATCAGTTCATAAATGTACTCCTTTCCTGCTCATATTATTACTGTTTTCCCCTACTGGGCCAAGAGAAACTACAATAGAGACCATTAGTTCGAGGCATCTAATTGCCTTGCATTAAAACACCATTATCATGCTTATAACAGTCTTCTCAATGACAGACGATTTCCCAGTTCTTTAAGTTGCGCAATGTGACTGAAAATGTCTAATTTCTTTTCTGCCAAATATTTTCCATGAAACCTTCACAAATTGGTAAAACATCTGGAAATACGGAAATATTTAATATTTATAAACAGGGTTATTGATTATGACATACTGTACAGATCAGAGAACTGATATTTTCATACCAGAAAACTAAATGAAAACATATTACTGGTAGAGGATTGGAGCAGCTACAGAAGTACTAGTGCCTGCTGTGGAATCATAGACTTGTAATAATACAAAAGGAGCCATTTGGCCCATTGCATCTGTGCTGGCTGCCTGAGAAGATTTCCATGTGAATTCAAAAAGAGTAGACATGAAGCCTCCCCACCATGATTCCTGTCCCATTGTCTGCGAAAGATAAAGAGATATATAATTTATCGTTCTGTTGGTTTTTTTGTATCTTTGGGCTTAAGTTTAAAAAACTATAGACGAGAATTTCTGTTGCATAATGCAACATTTTTATCCACCATGTAATAGAATTTTATCAGAAACAATAACTGAACTCAGGTACTTGACATGAGCTCACACAATTCTGTAAATCACAGTGTGGTTCTTCCAGCATGTGACATACATACACATGAAGCTGTTGGGCACATACAGCGGCATTAATCAATGGACAATAAATGTCATATGTGCAGTTATTTTAACACACATGTATGATTTATGATTACTTTATGTGGGACACAACTGCAGACCCAGGTCTTAACCAGAGAAATACTTAGAGCCTTTGCCTACCTGAGCTGTTGCAGGGGAGCAGTGAGATAATTAATTGGATGCAGTAAAGATTCTTGCAGGATGGATCTTCTTTCTTACAGTAAGTTCCTATTCTAACATCCACAATCAACACCACCCTCCATCCCCTGCAATCCATCTCCACTCCATTCTAAAGTTTTTAAGGAGCTTGAATATCTGGTATCCAGCAACGTTCTACCTGTCAACATTCAATTAATTATCTCACTGCAACCCACTCCACAACCTTCTAACAGTTCCAACAGGTCCACAGATCTTCTCTTTGTTCCTCTGAGCTCCAATCTTCTTCTCAGCCCCCTCTCTGATCATCACCCTTGCAACTCTCCACCAATGACAATCTTCCCAACGCTCCCCCAGCAACAATCAATCTTCTCCAGTGACTATGTGCATTTTCACCCAAAACCACCATCTTCTCTCATGCATGCTACTCCCAATCATTTCCCCAACCCAACAGTCTGCTCCTCCCTGGTTCACTTCAACCATCTTGCCAACATCTCCCCACCTGAGACCTTGGCTTCACCCGTAGCAATTTACTCCCTGCAATCAAATCCTCTGTCACAGTGGGAGGTCACTAAGGCAAGGCCTATCACATGGATTATGCCTATACAAGCATGCAAAGCCTGAAATGTCTTTTGAGTGAGTAGAGCTGCTCCAACGTGTGAAAACATGTGTTAAAAACAATTATAGGCCCACTTCAAATTGCCCCTTAAAATAGCTGCACCTGAGGAAGGAAAATATTTTGGGAACCTTTTGCCTTGACAAAAATGCCTGTTCCTTGTGTCATATCCCAGAAATCACCATGCAATGTAGAGAGCAAAGAGTAGCAGTAGAAATATAAGTGCAAAACACATCATGTGATTATGCATACTTGTTATAAAGTAATAGAGTCATAGGACCATACAGCACAGAAACAGGTCTTTCAGCCCACTATGTTTATGCCAACTATTAAGTACCACTGTATGCAAATCCATTTACTAGTACAAGGTCTACAGCCTTCTATGCGTTAATTGACTGTTCATCAAGAGACTTCTTAAATGTCGAGACAGTATCTGCCTCCACCACCCACTCAGGCAGCACAATCCAGATGACAACCACCCTCTGGTAACAGAAAATTCTCCTCAGATGACATCTAAATCTGATACCCCTTACCCTAAACCTATGCCCTCTAGTTTTAGACACCTGTTCAATGGGGAAGATTACCTGCCACCTATCCTATTTATGCCCCTCATAACTGAATACTGATTCTGAAATTTGGGTGTAGTGGTTAGCGTAATGCTTTACAGCACTGGCGACCCAGGTTCAATTCCGGTCACTGTCTGTAAGGAGTTTGTACGTTCTCCCTGTGTCTGCGTGGGTTTCCTCCGGGTGCTCAGGTTTCCTCCCACATTCCAAAGACCTATAGGTTAGGAAGTTGTGAGCATGCTATGTTGGCACTGGAAGTGTGGTGACACTTGACAGCTGCCCCCAGAACACTCTACGCAAAAGATGCATTTCACTGTGTGCTTCGATGTACGTGACTAATAAAGATATCTTATCTTCTTATGAAATTCAGTGGCATAGATTTTCCTTTCATACAGATTCGATAAATTATTCGGTTTTGATCTGGGATTTGAGCATTCTCCTATCGCATATAACAAAATTAGCTCTGATAAGTTACAGAGTATGATCCTCAGGTTGTAACTAAAAGTGCCAAATCTTGCTGGCCTATTTCCTTTGCCCAGATTCACTGACTGCAGTTTCCCAACACTTATGGACCAGATATGGAGGGTCTACCTTGTTGGCCCAAGGCATCCCAGACCTCACCCTCATGAATGTCTGAAAAGCCTCAATGCCCCATACCCAAAACACATTGAAGATTCTGGCAGCCAGCAAACCCTTAAAACTTAAGATTTGCTAGCTGTAAATGTTCTGAGCATCATTTAATAATTGCCAAATATCTCTCACTATTATAATAGAAATATCCTAAAATAATTGAAAACTGATAATAGAGAAACAAAGGACCCCAGATGCTGGAATCTAGATGAAACAGGTTTTCTAAGTTGAGTCCTGACCCGAAACGTTGACCGCCTGCTTTTCTCCATGGATGCTGTCTGGCCTGCTGACTTCCTCCAGCATCATAGTGTTTTTCATGAAAACTGATAATAAAGGAAACCACCCTCAGCTTTGCCTCTTCAATTCTTGGAATCCTGTATCAGATCCAAACAGGCACTAGAAGTGTTCCAAATCTGTGAGTAGGTCTGGGACCTCTGCACTTGAAAGTGTCCACACTGAAGTCCAAGACCTGCTTCTGTTCACCAGTGAGATTCAGACCAATGTATGAGTATTTAAAGCATCATTTAAATGGGTAAATACAAATTGGATCATGATTATCCGTCACTGGCTTTCTTAACTACTGAAGAAGAAAGGAAAGTAAGGACTAAGTACAACAAAGCAATTTTTATGGACGGTCCTATGTTGAGAATTGTAATAGCCCACATCAATAAGCACAGTCTTTAATTGGGTGGCAGAGTGGTACTGCATGTAGTGCGGCATTGTCACATCTCCAATGACCCCCAAGTTTGATTCTGACTTCCAGATTGTGCAGAATTTGGACATTCTCCCTGTGACCACATGGTTTCCTCCTACATCTCATAGATGTGTTGGTTGTAAGATTAACTGTAAATTACCCCTAGTGTAGGTGGCTGGTAGGAAAATCAGAGGTGTATTAATGGGCAAGTGCAAGAGAATAGGTCACAGGGAAATGGGTGGGGGAATGGGATTTATGGGATTGTTCTGAGCCAGCAGAGACCTGATGGTCCAAATGGCCTCCTTCTATGTCATTGGGAAATATGAGGAAAATCAAAATTTCGTCCAAGTAGTTTCCAACTGTTTCATGAATTTGCTGATGTATTCAGTTCTCACTGATCTCTTGACAATCTATTATATACTTCCACCACTCAGTTTGTGAAGTAACTTCAAACTAAGTTCTCTTTTCAATCTCCCAAAGGCTATTTCCTCTTGTAAAATCTGAAACTATCACTAAAACAGATTTTCTAAGTTAGGTACAACAAATAGGGAACAATCTCACCAGCAGTGGAGCATCCCCAAAAAGGATATGCTAAATTTTCTATCCATGGGCAGAAAATTAGGAAGAATATGCATCTGCTGTGGGCCCTTTTGTATATACTGTGCTCAGTGATCATCCAATAGCCTTTGCTCGGCACATCAATAGATACTGGAAAAAATAGATCTGGATTGTTCATAACTGAGAGATACAGGCTTGACTCATGTCTAAAGAATAGACATTTAGACAAATAGTGAAAGACTTCCAGTATAATTCATCCCAATATAGACCAATACCTGAAGAAGAGGTATTACGTTTCACATGCACAGAGAGTGCTCAATTTTATTTAAGATTATATAAATGGCAACATTTTTAATGAAGATTTAAACATACCGGAGATATGGAAACTTTTGTACCATCGTATGTCCATATTCCCAGCTTCATGCTGCAATTTTGTTGATCAAATGGGAAATGTGTTACAATAATTTCACAATAGCTTTTGAAAATTGCCGGAGGTGTCCAGATTATTTTTCCTGTATATTCCAAAAGTACTTTGGTCATGTGAACAATGGCAAAATCACCATCAGCACTGTAAGAAGACAAAACAATTTTTACTGAAAACTGTAATGCTTTTGGCAAATAGAAACATTCAGATTAACTTGCTCTCCAGGAAACTAGCTTCATTAACTAGTAAGAGATATCTATGAACATATATTAGTCTCTTGTTAAATTCTGTTACTACTTTCAGACCATGATTATAAAATGGAAACAAAGCACATAATCTACACTTGCCTTCTGAATTTTAACATTGTACTAATAAATTACTATATTAATATGATATTTTTGTTTTGCTGATTTACAACTGTTTTTCAATTCATCATTTTTATATGCATTTTGCCTATGCTTCTCAAAAGATAGTAAACCTAATAATTCTTGTAGCTATTAAAAATATATCCATCATGGAGTATCTTGACTATTACAGTGACATTCTCAACCAATCACATGTGGGAGATCACATGATACTAAGACAATACAGCAGGAGTTCGGGAAGTACACCTATTAGCAGATTGACTGTGGAGGTGCCCATGTAACAGAGACAGAGTAAGGCCTCAGCTTGGAGGGCGAAGTTACCCAGGAGACCAAGCTCGTAATGAACTAAAAGCTGGAGGCAGGGGTGCTAGAGTGATGGGAGCTTTGTATCTGCCCCTGTTGCCTCCCTGGGAATTTTGGAGTGCAACTGGGAGGACAAAGATCCTGGAGGTGGATCCTCACCTCAGACTGGAAACACATTACCTGCAGAGGAGTGCTCAGAGGAAGAGGAATCCTAGCAGGGAACATCCCAAGTTTGTAATTGCAAATTACCTGATCCACATCATGCTGGGTTTCCTCTCAAAAATGCAGGATCCCAAAAGGAGGGCTCTTCCTCACTCTCATACCTATCTCAGTCCCATCAAGTGACAGACCAATGGAGTCACACTACAAGGAGGCAGACTGAATCTTTCAAAGTGCCACTTACTAACTAAGTTTTATTACTGAATTCAACAATTTCTTATCTTCCTTTTACTCCTATTTCAACTTGGTTTAAATATTTGAAAAATAAATCTGAACATTACTGGGAAATTAATCTTCATATTCAAGGGTCCTGGAACAATACAATGTAAACCTAATAAGGGAAGTAGCTATCTTAGATTTGGTAATTTCATAGCAAAGAATCATCTGGGAAAATGTGATCATAATATGATGGAATTCACATTCAGATTGAGAATGACATATTAAGTCTAAATTGGTCTAAAGCAGACTGAGAAATTAGATTGAAAGGTAGATAAGTTGTGTTGGAAATCTATGTAAATATATTTCATGATTCTCAGTTTCCATTGAGAAACGAAGACAGTGGGACAAGTGATCTAATTGTGGTGGATCAGAAGTTAAGGATCATTTTAAATGGAAAGTCTTAGAAGGTTGATTTAGAATAGTGGTTGGTCTGAGGAATGAAAGAATTTTTTAAAATAGTTTAAGAATTGATAAAAGAGAGTAAAAATAATGTAAAGCTGCAAGGAATGTAAAACATTTTAAGAACTTCTAGGAGTAGGTGCTCTACATGTTCCCTTAGATTTTGAAACGGGGAATTAATAACAGGAAATACTGAAGTGGCAGAGACATTAAACAAATATGTTAGTTATCTCCACAGCAGACGACTTTAAAAGCATTCCAACAACAGTCAGAAACTAAAGCCCAAATGAAAGTGAATATCTTAAGACAATTAATATCACATAAAAACAATAGACAAACATGTAAGAGAAAGGGTTGACAAAGTCCCAGGACCTAAAGCCTTGCATTCTAGGATTCTAAAAAAGGTAACTGCAAAGATGGTAGATGCATTAGTGTTATCTCCCAAATTTCCCTTTTTCCGGAATAGTTTCACGGATTGGAAAATAGCAAATATAAAGTACTATTCAGGAAAGAAGGGAGAAAGAATAAAAGGAACTTCAAGTCAGTAGCCTAACATCATTGCCAAGAAAGTGATGAAATTCATTACTGACAAGGTGATAATAGAGCATTTAGAAAAGGGTACCCGATTAGTCAGAATCAACATGAATTTATGAAAGAGAAGTTCTGTTTAACAAATTTATTAGACTTCTTTAAGGATGAAACTAGTAGGATAAATTAAAGGAAGTCAATAGATATAGCGTATTGAGATTTCCAAAAGGCATTTAATAGGATGCCACATAAAAGGTTTTTTGCACAAGGTAAAGTCAAAGAGGGTTAAGTACTACGGCGAATTTGTTCTCAGACAGAAAACTAAGAGCATGAATTTTACAACTTAACAAGCTATAATGAGTGGGTGTCCCAAGGATCAGTGTGGGTCCAAAGTGACTTACAATTGATATTAATTACAGGTGAGTGGACCAAGTGCAGAGTTGCTAAGTTTTCTGATAATACAAAGATAGGTAGAAAGTAAGTTGTGATGAGGACATAAAATATCTGCAAAGGCATATCGATAGCTTAAGTGAATGTGCAAGAAATCGGCAGATGAAGTATAATGAATGGAAATGTGAAGTTATCCACTTTGGTCTGAATAATTTAAAAAAGCCATGTATTGTTTGAATGCTAGGAGACAATTAAAAGTTGGTGTTCAAAATGTCAGCAAGCAGGCATGCTGGTAATTAAGGAAAACAGAATGTTAGTTTTCACTGCAAGTACAGGAGTCAGGAAGTCTTGTTGCAAAAGTACATGCTTTTAATGAGACCACACCAAGGGTGCACAGCACAGATTTGGTCTCCTTATTTTTAAAAGCATATGTCTGTCTTGAAGACTGTACTATAAAGGTTCACTAGATTGATTCCTGGGATGTGAGATGAGGGAATTGCTTTTTGAATGGATTTATGCCCTCTGGAGTTTTGAATAATGAGAGTTGATCTCATTGAAATATATCAGATTCTGAGAGGATGAGAGCATAGATGCGGTAAGGGTATTTTCCCCATTCTGAGAGTCTAAGATTAGGGAATATACTAACAGGATAAGGAGTTAACTACTTAAGACTGAGATATGAAGGAATTTCTTTTCTTATGGGGTTATGGATCTGTGATCTTCGCAACCCCAGAGAACTGCAAATATTGAGTTATTAAACATATTCAAGATTGGGATATTAATATTTTTGGACTACAAGGTAATGGATAAAAGAGAATGGGCAGGAAAATGGTGTTGTAGCCAAATATCAAATCAGACATCATCTCACTGGATGGTAGAACAGTAGAACTGACATGCGTGACCAAAATTGTCTACTGGTGCTCTATTTCTCATCTTCTTTCTTCCAAATGCCAGTCATCAATTAAAACCTTGAAAATGCCAGGATTTCTAACCCATATTTGTACTTCCTAAATATTGCTGTTTACTTACTTGTTGTACAGAACAATATCTGGCAGCCAAATGTCAGAAGAAGGCACCCTGATCCTTTTAACTCCACCATAATCAGATGGATTCCAGCGAAGCTTCACATCAACCCATTGCTAGAGAAGAAACAACTTACAAATGTCAGTTCAATAATTCCAACTACTTTTAAATGTGGCTAGGCAACAATAAGTACTACTTTGCAGAGTCATTACAAATCTATTTAAGCATTTAGCAGAAATGTTTTTACTAACATTGAAACATAGACCTGAGGGAATAAAAAGCTATTTACCTGCCTTAGGCGCACATTTGTTTCCACAATTTGATTTACTTCATCCTAATGGAACAATAGTAGAACTTTAGCCAAAATATACTATTATTATAAAAAAAAATCAAACCCACAAACAGTTACGAAGAGTGCTAAAAATATCAATTTCAGGTACTTTTGCCATTCTACAACCATAAACATTGAAAAGTGAATTTGTACAAATAATTCCTGTGCATAATGATGAAGGTAAAAAGATCTTAATTTCAAATATAAAAATGCAAATGCAACAGATGAGAACATTGACCTTGATAGAAATGATACTAATTTTTGGACATTTCAGAATAATGAAAGAAAAATAGTCTGAAGATACGATTATTTTAAATAACATCAAATGCTGGCTCTCCACTTAGCCCTGTAATTGTAAACAATTTCCAGACTATATTTTGAAAATTTTAAGTAAATTTTGTGTTTATACTGTGAAATTTCTGAGAACTACAAATGGTTCTGTTCAAATGACTGAGTAGCTAATCAGTGCACGATCTACCTATCTTGGTTTCTGATGCTAAAGCAGAACAGTCACTTTTCCAAACAAAGATTTGGCTTCTCTGAGATCCAACTGCTAATTCCCTAATTTAAATATAGCTAAACATAGCACTTCATTTATAATTTCCTTATTTAGTCTTTGGAATGGCCTGAAAGTAAATTAGAGGAATAAGTACAAGATGCAACAACAGTATCAACTGATGAAGTTTTACACTTAAAGACTGTAGAAGTTTGAGTACTAATTACTGCTGCTGGAACTGATGTTACATCATGACTTTCTATTTTGCAATTATTATGGCCAAACCTGGACTAGTTTCTGACTGCCTGTGCGAGTATGAGACTGCTCACAAATGTTGTATCCCACCCACCACAGTGGATGCTCTGCAGAACAGCTTTCCCATTTCTTGTAAATATATTACGGAGGAGGAGCAGGAAAGGATGGAAGGAAAGACTTAAAGCAACTACCGCCAAACTAAAGAATTTGTAGTTGATGTGACTCCATTAAAAACCTCAATGAGGAGGTGTACACTGCCAGTTACTCCATGGAAACTTGACGCCAAAATCATCTCATTTTGACAGTGACAATGAGGTGAGGCACTGTAAACATGCACTGAAATGGAACAAGTCCACTTCAGCAGCTCTTAATACAGGCCATCCCTGAGCTACAAACTCCCGACTTATGGATTCTTCTACACACGAACAAGCTCCCATAATATTATTAAATTCAAAAGTCTGACATGCATACATATGTTCGTTCCTACAAATAGCAGAACTAGTTTCCTCTCTCTTTCCACTTTTAGTCTTATGTGCTATTGATGCCATTCATTACACACTGTGGAGGTATGGCTACCATATTAAGTAATTTTTGTGTATTTTTGTATGACTTGCATCATACCAGAACCATCTCTCTGTCCACACACCTTTGGACCCCATCTCAAATACTGGACTAATGAGAGAGCTGGATGCTGGGCCATCAGGATTTCTGAGCAATATAATGTTAGGTTATTGGAGTTTTATGTATTGTGTACCACAAAGCTGGGAAAAGCCCTGTACTCCATTCTTATGACTCGTCATTTCATAGGGAATGTATCTCCTCACTGGGCTCCATAGTCAACTCCTCATAACGGAAGAGCTGCTTGTGATTGGCATTGTGCCCAAGTGTGCTCAACCTCTTGCATGCAAAATAATTTCTCTCCAACAAACTTGAGTAAATTATGCAAAAAATTAACAATTGTCAACCCTGGGTGGCATTACCAGATGTGCTTAATTCTTTCTTTGGGACAAGTCGTAGTAAATTTCAACCATCGTGATCCAACTCTGTTCCAACTCATTTTTCTGCATATTCTTTTATTACTGTTGCTAAGCTTGGAATGATTATTGCTACCAAATAGCAGTCCACCCAGTGATATGGAATGATGCCCATGCATCATCGAAAGGATAAAATTACAATTAAAGGGGCTAGAGGAACCCTAGCAATGATTCTGATCTGCCAACACTACAAAGGGAGATGTTCAAGCAGAAATGGAGGAGTAATCTTTACTCCTCAATGGATATAAAAGTGTTGCACTTTGCACTACTTTTCAGGTGTTCCACAGACCACCCATCAAAATTGTGGTGGAATATTGGGTGATCTTTTCCAGAGTTCCAGGGTGTTTGGATCTTCCATAAGTTCTAGACTCTAGTAGCTGAAGAGAAAGCCCATAACTTTTAGAATTTAGTACTAAAATACAATTCTGTAATTATGTTGGATAACATCAATGTTATTTAGCTGATTTTTCCTGATTATTTGCTGTAATCTTATATAAAGTTGGTAGTACAATTAAACTCTGAAGTATTTTGGGTTCATACCACATTGATGAGTTGAATCAGCTGCAGCCCCACTGTAACATTTACAAGGTGCTTGTGATTCTCCACTGGACGAATCACCTTGTTATAGTTTTGGAATAAATTAGCCACCAAACGTGTTTCATGTTCAGAAGCCAGCACCAGACCTGAGAAAATACAAAAAATATATTTTGGAAGATGTCCTTTATCATAGAATCTCTGTAACCTTCAATTTTCATCGTAGTTTTTCAAGTGAGAACTGGGCTTTTAAAATTTCTATCACTGCACCACTTCCCTACTTTGCCTCATTTATTTGCATCTTATTTACTCTTTCCTTTCTTCCACTCAGACTGTTCACTATTCCTTGGCCAAAAGTAGTAGTTAACAGTATTGTTAAACTGGCTGCCAGTTGATAAGAAGGAATCCTTTGCAATGACATTTTTCTGTCCATCTCCTGGTCCATGGAAAAAGCACTTAGTCTTCATTCTGAACTTATTTCAATGGCTTATCTACACCTGGAGAGTCATGGACTTCCTCTTACACTCTTGTGCTTTAAAATGTATTTTTCCCAGAAAATGAATTGTATTTGACAGTGTTACCTTCACCTTTACACCACTAACACCAGTCTTTATGTTACCACCAACTCCTATGACCATTCCATTTTCTAGAAATTTTCAAAGGGAATATCCAGCATACCATAGGGATAACTTTCCATCAACTAACTGTGGAAAAGACCAAAACTACTGTGTTTGGTCACAGCCACAAACATCTGTTAGCCACTGGCTACATTCTTCTCCTTGGCAATTGTCTGAAGTTAAACCAAGACTGTTCACAACTTTGATGTCAAGTCTAACCCTGACGTGACCTTTGGACAACATGTTCATGCCAGCAGTAGGACTGCTTATCCCCTTGAAAGGATCTGACCCATCTACTGCTGAAACTTATATCAATGCCTTTCTTATTCTCAGACAGCAATTTTTAAAGTGTATTAATTTCTCAGGACGTGAATGTCACTGGTAAGGCCAGTATTTATTGCCCATATCTACATGTTCTTGAGAGAATGGTGGCAAGCCCTTCCAGTGAATGTGCTCCCACTGTGCTGCTGGGTAGGGAGTTCCAGGATTTAGACATGACAAGAATGAAGAACAAGGTTATATTTCCAAGTTAGAACAGTGTGAGACTTTGTGTTTGCGCTTCGTGCACCTGTGCCCTTGTCTTTCTTGATACTGGTGCTCACAGCTTTGGGAGTCCAGGCCAGTAACTTGATAAGATAAGGTTTCTTTATTAGTCACATGTACATCGAAACACAGTGAAATGCATCTTTTTTGCATAGAGTGTTCTGGCGGCAGCCCACAAGTGTCGCCACGCTTCCAGTGCCAACATAGCATGCCCACAACTTCCCAACCCGTACATCTTTGGAATGTGGGAGGAGACTGGAGCACCTGGAGAAAACACATGCAGACACGGGGAGAACATACAAACTCCTTACAGACAGTGGCGGGAATTGAACCCAAGTCGCTGGCGCTGTAAAGCATTACACTAACCACTACACTACCATGCCTGCAGCGCATTCTGTAGATTGAAGCCATTGTGTGACTGTTGTGGAGGGAATGAATGTGTAGGGTGTTAGATGGGGTGACATTCAAGCAAACTGCTTTGGCCTAACTCTATTAGAGTAACACTCATATAGGCGGAATGTTCCATCATACTCCTGACGTGCCTTGTGGATGGTGGAAAGGTTTTGAGGTATCAGGAGGTGAGTCATGTGCAACTGGATAAGGGCAGGGATGATTGACCTCCAATAATCACAACAGTTTTCCTTTCTACAAGGTATGAACTCCAACCAGTGGAATGTTTTGCCCTTGATGCCTGTTCCAGTGCCTTCCCTCCCTCTTGCATTCATAAACTCGAGGGTGTCCAAAACTCTGCTGCCCGCGCTCTAACTTAAACCATGTCCTACTCACCCATCATCCCTGGTCCTGCAGCCTTGCACCATGTCCCAGTTAAGTAACACTTCAACTTTAAAATTCTCATCCTTCCAAAACTCTATGATCTCCCCCAGCCCTATTACTTTCTGGTATATTTTCACTGCCCTAATTCTGATCTTTTGATCATCGCTGAATTTAATGGGTTTACCACAGGTACCTTTAATTGCCTTAGTATCGATCCTAAGATTCTAAATTCTTCAATTCTCTCCTTCTCCCTCTCTGTCTATCATTCCTTCCTTCAAAACTGCTTCTTAAAAGTCAACCTTTTGAAAATCATTTGCCCTAATACCTTACATGATTTGACATCAAAAGTTTTATTGTAAACCTTCTGTGAAGCACCTCAGCACATTTTGCTGCATTAATTGTTAAAGATGCTCATGTTGTTGTAGTAATATGCACTAATTATTAGCTGAGATTCAAAATGAACCTTCTATGACTGATTTCTGAAATTAGGACAGAATGTTCCAGGTGGGGTGTAGCTGAAATGGTGGGGTGGGATGGTGTTCCTCAATATCCACCTGTTACTTCAACAGAAGATCAGCAGAATCCAAAATGGAAATCATGCAAGGAATCATTTACTGTGTTTCCCCGGCATTTCTACAAACCGGTCTTCAACAGGCCATTAGAAGAACCCTCTTGGAAATTACTGGTCTCAATATCAAACATTGGTTTTTCTCATATTTACAAGGTTTCTTTTTAGCGAAGACGAATTATTTTGTCATTCATCAATTGACCATTGATTTTATTCTGTCATTGATTACATTTGGTTCCGAATTGACTGTCAAATTCACATATGGTTAGTTCAGTAAAGATTTTATTTTCCTAACCGATATAATTGAGTTTAAGTACATGCAGAGCTGAGAAAATAGATTTTAAATTTCTTAATAGCAATAATTAATGTTTCTATTATTTCAGCTGATGTTATAAAATCTGATATGATTTTAATTTAAATATAGTATTGAATTATTATTGCCTAATACCATTTCCTTTCATGAATTCTAGATGCTGTATGTATTCAATTGCTATTTTAACACTCAGGAAGAATTAGAGCACGGATTACTCCACATGTCACATTGCAAAACCTCAAACAGCTGCCGTGTATCCATGAAAGCTTTTGAATAAATAAATCTTTAAAATGCAGTCCAACCTTTAGTCAGAAGATGTATCAAATTTCAAGAAACTAACCACAAAGTTCCAAAATAAACCCACTGATTTTCAACGTCTTATTTATTCTGTATGAGGAACAGAGAGACATGAATAATATTAGCATATAACCTTCAAGACAACCTCCGTTAACTCACATTGGCTTGTCAAACCTTGAATAATATACTGATTGCTTAAATGAATCAAAAGTTTGATTAATTCAGCCTGATTATTTAAAAAATTATCCTAAGCCCTCATAACATGCCACTATGTCGCATTCCAGAATCATTACTATTGCTATCACAGAGCGACTATTTCCGCTGTGTAACATGAATCCTGCATATGCTGACCAATCCCTCTCCCCAGGCAGACTCCATCTAGTGACCTTGGATAAACATTCACTATTCCAGCCTCTCAGCAGAAATTCAGACCATTCTCAAACAATGAACTCTCACCGAAATATGGAAAACGATCATGCTGTATCATAGTATGAACTTCATATAAAATTAATAATATAAAACAATCATTTGAAATTCCAGATTATAAAACACCAGCTATCTTTACAAAGTATCCATTCATAACTCGGATATCAGAAATTTTTATCATGGAAATCCAGGAATAGAACCAGGCAGCACATGCAACTGTCAATCTGAAACACCAAACACTTCTCTGGACATTTCCAAATTAAACAGTATAAAACTAGAAAAAATATGAAACAGTTAGAACACTCTGTAGCTTGCAACTGAATAAAGCCAGCATAGATTTGATGACCTTACCACCACATGAAAATAACAGTAGCATCAACCCTACATGCCAATAATTGCACAACATCTTTCTCCAGCTTTCAGTATTGGGCTTTTCAAGCAAATCTGCCACTTCCAACAACTAAACTTGATCAACTTGTTAGGTTTTCTGGACTTCTGAGTGCAGCTCTTTCCTAGTGAAGAGGTGAGCTGGTTTCCTGCCTTTTTGACTCTCCGTTCCACTCTTATGCCACCTGTTTCAGTGACATCTGATAGCTGCCAAGTGGGGAAATAGGGGAGGGTTTAACAAACATGCCAGCAGTTGATAGTTGTGAAGGAGATGCCTTAGGAAGAACTGAAAACAATGAGCAGTATTCAAGCAGAATTTGCACAATGAATATCATTTATGTTAATGGTGGGTCATCACGTCTGCTTTCCATTAAAGTGGACCATTGATCCCACCCAAACACCCAGGTTCAGTTCTTTACATTGTTGAAGGTGGGCAATGAATACAACAGCTGTGATATTGAAGTAATTTTTTGGTGGGGGAAGAGATGACAAGTGGCTTTGGTGGAGGGGTGTGAGAAGAGATGTGATGATATCTTGGGGAGTACGTGCAGAGTGAAAGACAAAGCATCAGAAGCTGGGAAGTGGGGTTTACAATGATTAGTTCTGAGAGTATTGTTGTCACAATTTATATCAAGGATTCAGAATTTGGAATTTCTAAATTTGCAAATGATACCAAATTAAGAAGAATTGTCAACACACCAAAAGACCTGTAATGGCTAATGAGAAAACATTAATAAACTTGCCATTTGCCTGTAAAATTCTCAAGTTAGTTCCAACTTAGATGAGGGTGAAGTATCATATTTGCGTCGGAAAGATAACAAGATCCCATATTAGTTAGCGAACGGGAGTATAAATGTGATAGAGAAGCAAAGAGGTCTGACAACAGAAATATTGAATTCATTAAAATTGCAAGAAAGATCAATGAGCCCACAATAAAAACAAAGAGATAGGGATCATTTCTTGAGGGATAAAATTGGAGAGTGAAATTGCTGTATTAAACTTTTTTTGGTTAGGTCAGAACTTGGAAGTACTGAGTTAAGAAAAAGAGCAGAAAATATCCAGTTCTGTTGATATGGGGACAGAAACCCAGTCATGATCTTGATGAATGACTAAACAGGTTCAAAGATCCAGATGGCCTCTTCCTACTCCCGTAAAAAACATCACCTTAAAGTTGAAAATCAAAAATACTTCAAATGCTGCCCTTCAAATATCTCAAAGGTTAACTCTATTTCTCCTTCCCCAGAGCTTTATGACCTGTTCAGTATTTCTAATTTATCACCTCAAGAATTGTTTGCTTCCAGTGTAACAGAGCAGAATATCTTTACCAATATATATGGGCCTGTTACCACTCTTAGGAAATCTGCCGAATGAATTCTCCGTCCGGCCGACAAATAAATAAACATTTTCCAGTTAAAACGCACAAAGCTAGTGGAGAGGTGTAAATCAGAGGCATGGGCCTCACCAGTAAACACAGAATAAAAATGTATAAACGTGAAGGTATGGGGGCGCGCAATCTTACATTTGCCCCATTAAGGCAAGGACTCGCGCGAACTCCACCACAAGCCGTTATCACCCTGTGAAAACAATTGTGGTGCGAGGAAGTACAATGAAAAATCCAAATAATAAAGATCCACGTTGAGCGGGAAGAGGTTAAAATACGTGTGCAATATTCTAAAACATCCCAAAAAACAGTGCAACGCTGTCTCAGAAAAAGTTGTGCCCCGTGTGAGGATCGAACTCACGACCTTCAGATTATGAGACTGACGCGCTACCTACTGCGCTAACGAGGCTCTGCGCAGAACCCGCCAGCAGACTCTATGTAGCTTAAGACAGACTGTGTTTTTCCATTTTAGGATATTTCCTGAACATTTCTATCACTGGAGACCAATTTTTTTTCCGGGCAACGGTCACTTTACCGACGTTTCCTGTAATGCATCATTTCTTCCAACAGGTTTAATAATCAGAGTCTCTGCCCCACCGGCTGTCCTTATATAACTTGTCCCAGCCTGCGCTCGCGGCCCCGGGTTTTCCGCGAGCCGGGGTCCGCAGCTGCACCGCAAACCAGCGGCTGCAACAAGATCTTCACAAGGCAAGTCTTTCTACCAACATAGTCAATGACTCATGACGATAAAACGGAGATGGGATTATTTGCACACTTAATATTACTGTCGGCACCTTCCTTTGCTGACTAGTAAGAGAGTTTGGGTAATATTTCTAAAAGTAAAGATGTGGGTAGCAAGATTGGTTCAGTGAACAAGTACCACCAGAATGATGTAATATTTACAGCATCCAAGCATGAAGTAAAATACTGATTAAATACATTATCGGGCCTGACTATACAACATTTAAACAAACTTTACAACATTAGCAACACATGACACAAATGAACTTAATTGGCCCTAAACGGCCACATTATTTCACCCTATTTGTTCCACCCATTCTTCTACCTGGGCTAATTTGTTTCTCTCTTTCTCAATTCTGATGAATACCCTCTGGTGTTTTGCCCTCGGGTCATTCATATTGTTGGTGAATGTTGACAATACTCTTGGCCACTCCATGGGGCCTGCAGGGGTCGTTGTGAACTGGCGCTGTGTGCCAATTTTCCTCAGTGTGTGCAAATCCACGAAATCGCCATTCTTTACACAAATTTGGAACTCTTCTAGTGTTTTTCTTTCAGGTTCAGAGAGCAAAGGGGAAATTGATTTGTGCTGATCAACTTTGCCTTTGTACACAGTACCTGATTTTCTTTTCCATGAAAGGCAAAGCAAAGAAAACTGGGCCCAAGAGACTGCAGATGCTGGAATCTGGAGCAAGAGCAACAAACAGACTGGAGGAACTCAGTGGGTTGAGCAGCATCTGTAGAGGAAAAGGAACTGTTGACATTTCTGGTTGAAACCCTGCATCAGGACTCAGCAGGACCCAGTGCCAAGTGGGCTGCCAATCTGCTATAAGCCCATTTCTTGCCCGTGACTTTGGGCCACTGGAGCAGTGAGTGAAGTCTTCAGAATACCATAGTGACTACTTCAAATACATCACAAAAAGAGAACCAACAATGATGAGCAAGAACAATCACCAAGATTGAAAATTTAGAAAATACAACTGGTAAAACTGATGGACTGGAACACAGGAATGACAAATCAGTGACTCCATCTGTAAGATGATTATGTTGCAGCTGTTGTGAAAATACCGGAACTCTGTAATCAGATATGTGGATATCAGATTAGTTTAGGTAAGGATGTCTCAGAAAGAAAGGATCAGGATAGTCTCCTTTCCTTGGTCTTTTGGTCTGTGCTGCATTTCCCAGATGCTGGTTTGATAAATGTCCCAATTAAATTCTTTATTCCTCTGAAGTTGCTTATCTCCTTCTCAAATATCATGATGGGAGTCATTGCCCATGTGATGCTGATAAATCACATGAAACTACAAAGCTACAAAATATAAATTTAAGATTACAGAGAAGTTGAACCCAGTGATGTATTGAGGACTCAGATTTTATTGATTTCAAGACCAATTTGATTGGGTTTAAATTTCCAAAGCCAATGCCACTACTACAGGTGATTTTTAGTGCTCACCTTACACTGCATATGAAACACATTTGGAAAATGGGTTCATCATTCTAAATACAAATGGCTTATCATCAGCAGGTGGAACAAATGCAGTTGAGTGGACAAATAATATGCTAGAAAGTAATGGGCTGAACTGTGCTTGACTCAGCCCTCACCTTGTATTTGCCTCCCATGCAATCCCTGCCACTGCATTGATCTTCAGCAAACACGTGGCTCTCAAAGTCCAGCAGGCATGCTGCTGTCTGGGAGCTGCTGCTGTGGTTTCACGAAGCGGAGTGGTCCACAAGCAACTAGGCCTCAGGCAATGGATACTGAGGGCCTGCCCTTAGAGTGTCAGCTGGCCTTCTGACAACTGTTGAGGCCTTTTCCGCTACTCACAAATGTCACTGATAACTGGAGATGTATTTAAATAATTTTTTAAAGTAAAATTATTTAAAAATTAGATTTATAAACAATTTTGCCTCATGCAAATTAAAAATATTAAAATTAATTTTAAAAAAGCGGAAGAAAGCACTGAACTTCATTTATCTTTTTAATGAAGATCAACAACGTCATCCAAAAGTATGAGGCCATACCTGATAATGTCATCTATGGTTGTCATTAAGCTGAGTGACCAGACATGAGATGTACTCAACCCTTCAGCACAGTACAATGATCAAATGCTGCTGGATGGTGCTGAGTCTAGTGCTGGACGGGGAGTCAGTTGAGCCCCTACCTGACTCTCCAGTGTTATTCATACCTCTGCACTACAGTGTGCAGATGCAGATGTCCAGAACGGAATGACATGCACATGGCAGCTAACCAGAGGTTCTGTCTAAGCAGGTTCAAATAGAAGTAAAGTCAAAGTCGAGTTTATTGTCATATGCACAAGTACATGTATGCACAGGTGCAATGAAAAACTTATTTGCAGCAACATCACAGGCACATACAGTAGCATCAGATAAGCAGCATTCACAAGAAAAACATAAATTATACCCAATTTTTACAAGAAAGAACATAATTAGAACAAAAAAAAGTCCATTGTAGTGCAAAGTGGTCATAGTGTTGCTACACTAAGGTAGTGATTAGGATTGTGCAGGTTAGTTCAAGAACCAAATAGCTGAAGAGAAGCAGCTGTTTTTGAACCTGGTGGTGTGAGACCTTAGGCTTCTGTACCTCTTGCCCAATGGTTGCTATGAGAAGATGGCATGGCCCAGACGATGGGGATCTTTGATGATAGATGTTGCCTTCTTGAGGAACTTCTCAAGAACTTGTGGAACTTCTAGAGATGTCCTTGAGCCGAGATGACTGGCCTCCAATAACCACGTCATTTTCCTTTCATCAAGTATGACTCTACCCAGTGGAGACTTCCCCTGATTGCCATTCTCTGGAGTTTTAGTTAGGCCAATTCACGCCACACTCAGTCAGACGTTGCCTTGACGTTAAAATCAATCATTCATGTCTCCCTTCTGGAGTTCAGGTCTTGCATCCAATATTTCAGCCAAGACTGTAATGGTCTTGGTGGAACTCAGACCAAGCATCAGAATGTCGGCAATGTCGCCAGGGTCTCAGTGATTTACAAAAATACCTGGGACACTGGAGGGTCATTGTAAGCATTCAGGTTCAGTCACCAGAGACACACATGCTCACCAAACATCATTATCATTGTCAGCTGTGTCCTTATGTGGATCCGTTGACTGTCAACTCTATTAATGACTTCTTTGATGATGATTGGGATAACATCACCTGTGGTTCACTTGATACCACAATCATCCTAAATCATAAGAAAGCACAAGAATCTAGCTCACACTTTGTTGCCACAGTCAAGGAGTTGTAGGGTTGGAGGTGTTATCTTTTGAAATGAGGCCACGTCTGCTCTCTTTAATGGATATGAATGAGTCCTTTAAAAGAGCCCACAGTTTATCACATTCTCCAACATCAACATTGCTAGAACAGATTATCTGGCTGCCATAGAGAGTTTACTCTGTCCAAATTAACAGTCACAGTACAAAGTATCAAGTTTCAGGAACATTGTGGCTGCAACCATCAGGAAAATGGTTATAATTCATCACGAGTAGTAGGAAGGAGGTGAGCCACTCACTACAGAAATACCCAGTCTTTTCCTGCTCCAGTAACCATGACAGTTACACAGCTAATCCAATTTTCCAGAACGTTGGTTGGGTGTCAGTGTTGCAGCTGTGTTGAACAGATTAGCCCAGACCACATCTGGACCCTAAATATTAAGTTGAAGCAGGAATTGAAAATCAAAAAACTGTAGGTACTTGAAATCTGAAATAAAAACTGAAGGTACAGGAAATACTCAGCAGATCAGGAAGTGTCTGTGGAAAGAGAAAAAGAGTTAACGTTTCAGATTGGAGAACTTTCTTTAGAATAGGGAGGGAGAGATAGAGTAATAAAAGGAAAAATAAATCTGCTTTCAGTTCTGAAAGATTAGCTGTGTTTCTTTTTCCACTGATGCTGCCTAACCTGCTGAGCATTTCCAGCAATTTCTGTTTTTATTTAAGCTGGATCAGGAGCCATGAATGGATTGCACAAGCTGTCTGCTTCATGTAGGGCACACCCAAGTCCTGAACTCATATGTCCCTCAGGCCATTATTTAAGGATATACAATTTATTGTGCCACCATTGACTTTGTTGTGCTTTTGGGGAAAAAAACAAATACATTCTATTAAACATTCAATGAAGTATGATGACATTTTGAATCTGCAAAAATCAAGTGTTTCCATTTTTTGAATATCCGTTTTTGTGATCCTGTTCCCAGCAAGGCTATAAAGCAGAGGGCCACGTAATGCTTTGCCTTCTTATTAAAAACAGCTGTGCAGTTCGAAGGAAGTCTGTTTTAGATGAAAGGCGTACTTAAAAGCACAGGAAGTGCATCTTGAGGGCACTAACATCCCTCAGCAACCTAATTCAATAATTCCACCCACACAGTTTGCAATGTTGTGCTGTACATTATGCTTAAACCAATAACATAACCAGGCCATTTTACTTTTAGCACTGTGAGACACACAAAACCCAGGGTTGTTGTCATGGCATTAGATTCTTTTGTTCATGTAGTTAGTGTACATTCCAGAGTATAAATCAAGGAAAATGGCAGAAGTAGAATTTGTGTTTCAATTTTACTGCAATGCTTTTAATTTTGGCAGAAAGCAGGTTTACTTATATTGTACAATAGAAGCCAGTGATCTCAAGCTGAAAAGGAAAAAGCAGTCAGATTTAATGTTTAAAAGTCTAGCTTTAGGAACATTGTAACTAAATCTTCGCAATAGTCCTCTGAGTGGGAGTTAAACTATATTAATGGCTGGGTCATTATGCCATTATTTACTCAGCCACTTGATGTGATAATCATTGTGATCACTTGTTTAACAATTATATTCAGCAGATATGCAGTGGATATTATGCCCATTCCACCTACTCAATTGCATCAAAGGATAGGCTGATCGATTTGTATGGTGAGGCATTATTTAAATACATTAGGTCAAGCTGCCAGAGCTAATCATAGTCCTTATGGAAGTTTATTGATTGACAAGGCTGGAAATCTAACAAGCCAATTGCTATTTAAAGAGGCAACATACAGCTCTTAAAAAGGGAGCTGCCCTTTTCCAAGTTGGTCGGTGGAGAAAATGACATCATCCAGGGCCCCTGATTCTTGTTTGTGATTGTGGAAGTACATGACTAGCAAGTGAGGCACTGGACACTATTTTTTCTCTAACTGTGAGACCAGTGACAGAAATTAAGCAAAACAGAAAAGAGGCTGGGAGGTTTATACCAGCAGCTTAGTTCATAGGACCTAGCTGCATTACAGAATGACATGGGTACAAAACAAAAATCATAATGATTATGAGAATGTTGATCTTTAAGTCCAAGTCTCAGAGAATATATTGGACTTGGAACAGAGAATGTGCAGATTCTCCAGAATGAAACCAGGGATTTTATGGTTTCTGAAAAAAAACATTTAATTTTTTTGCCAAACCAATCCATTTTATGGGCACTTAGCACACCTACAGTGGCATGCAAAAGTTTGGGCACCCCGGTCAAAATTTCTGTTACTGTGAAGAGTTAAGCGAGTAAAAGATGACCTGATTTCCAAAAGGCATAAAGTTAAAGATGACACATTTCTTTAATATGTTAAGCAAGATTACTTTTTTTATTTCCATCTTTTACAGTTCCAAAATAACAAAAAAGGAAAACGGCCCGAAGCAAAAGTTTGGGCACCCTGCATGGTCAGTACTTAGTAACACCCCCTTTGGCAAGTATCACAGCTTGTAAACACTTTCTGTAGCCAGATAAGAGTCTTTCAGTTTTTGTTTGGAGGATTTTCGCCCATTCTTCCTTGCAAAAGGCTTCTAGTTCTGTGAGATTCTTGGGCCATCTTGCATGCACTGCTCTTCTGAGGTCTATCCATAGATATTCGATGATGTTTAGGTCAGGGGACTGTGAGGGCCATGGCAAAACCTTCAAGCTTGTGCCTCTTGTAGTCCATTATGGATTTTGAGGTGTGGTTAGGATCGTTATCCTGTTGTAGAAGCCATCCCCTTTTCATCTTCAGCTTTTTTACAGACGGTGTGATGTTTGTTTCTGGAATTTGCTGGTATTTAATTGAATTCATTCTTCCCTCCACCAGTGAAATGTTCGCTGTGCCACTGGCTGCAACACAAGCCCAAAGCATGATCGATTCACCCCCATGCTTAACAGTTGGAGAGGTGTTCTTTTCATGAAATTCTGCACCCTTTTTTCTCCAAACATAACTTTGCTCATTGCGGCCAAAAAGTTCTATTTTAACTTCATTGGTCCACAGGACTTGTTTCCAAAATGCTTCAGGCTCGTTTAGATGTTCCTTTGCAAACTTCTGATGCTGAATTTTGTGGTGAGGACGGAGGAAAGTTTGATTATTAAAGCATGAAAGCATGATTATTAAAGCATGAGTATTAAAGCACCAAAAAAATTATGCAGCACAGAGCATTAGTAAAGACCTTCTTTCAAAGCTTCCCGGACAACCTGTACAATATAGATCTATTGACAGTGTCAAAAGGAGGTCCAATTGTGCTACATGGGAACTTGGATGCACCAATACTATGCAACAGCATAAGATTATCAGTTGCATGATTATTACCATGTGTAATTGAAGCTACAATAACAACTGGTAATGCTATTGGTGAAAATGCCTTTAACCCTCAGACACCAATCATCTCATCTGATCTACCAAGCAACTTCAGTTTCATGTTCAACTTAGTTTTGCTATGAGCATTAAGGTGCAAGGACAAACACTGAAAGTTGTTGGACTTGATCTCAAAACTCAATGCTTTTTATGCAGTCAGCAATATGTTGGTTGTTCTAGAGTCGGAGATAAAAATATCCATACATTTTTTTCCAGATTCAAAAGAAAGAAATATAGTGTATTCTTAAGCATTACAACATTGAAATAAGGTACATTTACACATTGTGCATAGGGTCACAAGTACTTAGTGAAAACGAGATTAAATATAATTCTTGTGTACATATTTACTTTCAGTGTGTATGTTTTCATTGGTAACTTTAGTTAAACTATAGAATTTTAACCCCCTAATTATATTATTCACAGAATAACTAAATTTCTAAGTTAGATTTTATTTAATTTACGAGGAATGCAATAAAACTCGATTGCATGGAAATAAATGCAAACATCATGACTGCTAGTATAATAACCCAGGCAATGCCAGGTATAGCAGCTAGTTTCAGATAAATTTCATTGATTTCAGAGCAGACAGAAGATACAAAGAGACCAATTACCAGTGATTGAGCCATAATGAAATCAATTTTACTTTTCATCTCTACAAGTGAACCAATTATTAGGCACCATCTGTGATAAGATTTTAATTTAATCTATTTTAATACAAGTCTAATAAATTAATCAGTTAGTATTAATCCTTGTTACAATTTGTAAAATCTTTCAAATTTTTGGTGAATGTGTATTGTCTAAGGATTTAGCTTCAGTTTTATTTTTCAGAAATGGGCAAATAAATAAAGCAGTGAAATATGGTGTTCCAATTCTGTCTGAATTCATTACTGTAAACTGCACCATTCATTGGTATTAGACACAAGCATTATTTTGTCAAAAGCATTTGGGGAAAATTTCTGACAAAACTTAAAAATTAACTGTGATGGGCTCATTGTATGTGGTGGTAGTGTTGGGGGGGGGGGAAGAGTTGGATACATTGCTTAAAGAAAAAAGTTTTAAAAAGTGATTCAATTTATAGAATAACTAGACAAGATGGAGCAGACAGGACCGCTAAAGATCAATTCCAAGATTAATCCCTACAATATGCACAGGTAACCTGGGCATTCATAGGGGCTGTCTCCGTTCCATAATCAGTTTTAAATTACTGTGATGAAAATTAGTGAGAGCTCCCATTCACATTTAGTATTCCAGATAAAGCATACAAGTGTTGGCAAATAACCTCAGTTATAATGTTAACCATTGTAAAACTGAAATAAAAATAGAAGATGCTGGAAATACCCAACAGGTCAGGCAGCACCTGTGGGAGGAGGGTCAGAGGTAATGTTTCAGGTCAGAGGCCCTTCATCAGAACAATGATACAGCTGCTAACACTTTGTCCAGATAATCAGGTGAAAAATGGTCACGTTGGAAGGATAGTAAAAGGGGCTGAAAGGCAGAAGTGCATTTAAACAATGAAACCAAATTAACACTTAAAAGATTATCTCATAGAAATAAAAACAGAAAATGCTGAAATGACAAAGAGTCTTTGACTTTGTGAAATAAGAAACATATAACTTTTAAAGCTGCCTGATCTGCGGAATGTCTACAACATTTTCCGCTTTTATTTCAGATTTCCAGCTTCTGCAATTTGATTTTTGTTTACCTTATGAGAATGTCACATTTAAAATCATGGCCATATTCGTCTGCAACTGCTTCATGCTGAAGGAGAAATATGTCAGATTATGTTATCTTGTATTAAATTATCAAATAGGTGAAAACCACTGATTTTATACTTCATTTACTAAAGAAGCAAATGACTTACCATATCTGATGATATATGTAAGGGAAATGTTTTAATATTTTTGAGAAGGTTCTATTAAAACTGTCAAGATTTTTTTATTTATAAAACACAACAGATGGGGAAAACAGATGGAAAGGCACGAATTTAGATGTGCTGTTTCTCTTCTGCACAACATATAGTCCACGACCACATCCCGTATCTGGCCCTCAAGATCTTTCTTTATTGGGCTGTCTAAAGCCTCCAGTATGGCAACATGCACTGGGTAGGCATGAGGTTTACTGGTTGGCTTAGCTTCCTATGAGATACCAGACCTTTAATGCTACAAGTTAAGCATCTAACATACAACTTACCTTTTAAAATAATTGACAACTATATTATAAACATACAGCATATCTTGCAAATAACTTGCCAACAAAGAGTTTGCTAATGCAGCATGCTTAGAGCTGAGTGGATCCAAAGTGAATGCACTTTGACCAGTCTAGGCCATTCAGCCTTGCATCTTTCATTGATCCAGTAACTTCCTTATGTCTGCAGATTTTGTCTTATTTCCAAATAATTACCGTAAATCAGCAGCAATAGATTAATAGTGCTAAATTCTATTTGCAGTTGAGGCTCAGCATATTGTCTCAGCAAAGAGTGAGTCATGAAAGCATTAGGCAACACACCTTGTCAGACCAGTTAGAAGATCCGTAGCCAATTTATGATACAAAAGATATACAAATGTTCATGGATCAATGCCACTGGTTGGACTTTCAGCAGATGTACAGATTACAGGAAATTTGCAAGTGTAGGAATAGTCAACAAAAATTGAAAATAAATATCTCTACTCTTTTTTCCTACATTCCCAAACATGGAAAATTACACCATGTCTATGGGTGGCTTCAGAGAACCCTCTGTGTTGTGTAGTTTTGGGGCAAAATGCCAGTGTCGTTGTTGGGAATTTCAATAGGGTATAGAGAGGGAATTGCAAAGGTGAGAAAGGTTCTTCCATTTGGCCCCTGTAATGTGGATGCTAATTTGTTCAGTTGGCCACCCAGTTCTGACCAGAAAAAAAACACAACTGAAACAACTAATTTCAGAATTTGTTTTCCTGACATGCTGTACACATCATCTTTCTCTGCCATCCTACTCTTCCCCCATCCACAAAGTTTTGGTACTTTGTGGTTTGTGGTGTATCTAGGGAGCATTCCTCAGAAATCTCTGGTTGTTTCCAAAGGTGATGCCCTATCCTTCTTTCTGGACCTGGAAGATCACTAATGGTCTGATGGAGTGATTGGTTAGACACAAGTACAATCTGCCCATAATTGGTGGTTTCTAACTCTTCTGTCAACCTATTTCTAAACATGATGGCTAAAACTCATGAAACATAACCTTCTTGTTGATAGGACTGCGTGGACTGTTCCAACACAGACCAATGTAAGCTCAATGAACAGAATCTCATCCCACTACCAGTTAGCTCTGATGGAAATACCTGTAATATTTACTTCTTTTCCCCTCTTTCCGCAGGTGCTGTCTGACCTTCTGAATATTTCCATCATTATCTTTTATTTTTGATTCCCAGTAAATGCTGTGCTTTGTGTCTCACAGCTCTACCACTATTTTTTCCCCATTCATCTTTTTCTATTTCCATATAGATCAGTTATGAATACAAGTCATCATCACCCCCAGCTGGCACCACTGCCACATGTCAGTCTCTTTTGGTCTCCACTCTATCACAAAGATTAACTATGCTTTTTCCACTCCTCTCTACAATTTAAAGAATGTTTGATTTCTTACTTTGAGTTCTGATGAAAGGTCCAAAATCTTAATTATTTCTCTCTCCACAGATGCTGCTCATCTTGCTCAAATATATCCACGATTTTCTGTTTTATCAGTTTATTGTTTGATTACAATCTGAACAGAAATTAAGTTATTAATAAATTTATTACTTATGCCTTCAATAAAATTAATAAAATGCAAGTAATTGCTTATGTGTGGTCAAAATATGTTTCATGAGAGCAATAGCATTTGGAAGTAATTTGGATTGGCAATCCAGCTCTTCTAAAAATTGTGCAATGACAATTGTAAGTAGCTTGGCTGCCTCTTTATATTAGCCATTAAGTGCTCATCACAACCATTTCCAAATGGTTTTATTCAATCTGAGAGATTGTAATAAAGATTGAAGGGTAGCTCAACAAGCTTCCAGTATCCCTAACTGTAACACATTTTTGGATGCATTTCCACCAAAAGTTTCTGCTGAATAAGTTTGGAAATCAAGGTACTGACAGAATTCATGAGATATAATTTCTACAAGTATCCAAAAGTATGGGTTGAAGTGCCACAGGAGCATCTGCAGTTTTTTTGATTTTCATGGGATTATTTGGACAGCTTGTTTTAAAGAGTTAGCACTGGTATGATGAACTGAATGGCCTCCCGTGCAGTATCATTCTATGAATCCCGAAGTTTATCCTGAAACTTTAGAGGTTTCGGCTTGACTGGTAAACCTACATTCAGAACATGCTGAAGTTTTACAAAAATCATAAAATTTATATAAATAATTTTATTCAGCAGTACACACTAAAAATGGGTAACACAGTACTTTAATTGATAAGTTTGTAATGAAAGTACCATCTTCATAGATTCATTTTCTTTTACCAAATGAACAAACTGGATTGCCAATGATACTGATGTACTTCATTCATTGCATTGCATACACGCTCCACTTGTCATCATATTAATAAGATTCTTACACAAAATTTTACAATCTACATGAAAAAAAATTAAAGTAATAAAAATGTTCTTGGCAAGAGTTATTGGTTCACTAAACATTGGACACACAGATTTTATATGCATACAGCATACTACAAAGTAAAAATGCACTTTCTTACAACCTAGCATAATCAACTAATAGTCACTGTTTACAGTTCTGACAGTATTTTCTAAAGGTATAATTATTTCAAAGTGGGGAATTTATTTTCCTAGGTCAGGTAACGTCTGTGGAAAGAGAAACAGAGTTAACATTTTCACATTTAAGACCTTTCATCAGAACCTACATTTCTCTTTTCACAGCTATTCCCCAACCTGCTGAATGCTTCCAGCATTTTCAGTTTTTTTTGGGTTTCCAGTATCTGCATTTTTTGACTTTCAATCTATTTTCCTACTCCTTTGCATGCCTATAGACATAGTATAAATCCTATTATACCTGCAACCGTAATTTGTAGTTCTCCCCTTTCTAAACCAAAGGCTAACTTCCAGGATGTACATTTTGCTTTGGAGATCAGGATGCTTCAACCTGTTCGAATACCTCTGAAGCAACTACAGGTCCTCCCCATGTTATGAATGCCCGAGTCACGGACAACCCATACACATGAACAATCACTTGGGAGACCGGTAGGATGGACGGGGAAGCACTTGTCAGCATCTGTGCAGCTGCAGGAATTGTTTGCTGGGTGGGAGCAGGGCATTTCTGCATGCCTTCCCATTACCTCCCCCACTTCTGAGCCACAATTGGGGGTTGGGTCGAGCCAAGCAGAGCTGGGAGTGCCAAGCAAACTCACTTGCTCACTCAGTGAGGCTGGCTGGTGGCTGCTCTTCCCGCACCTGCTCTACCTCCCACACACTGTTTCTGTTTATTTCGAACTAATGAACTGATGGATTACGAACAGTTCTTAGGAATGGGACCTGCCTGCCTGTACACTACCTACTTAATATATATTAAGTTTGAGAGACAGGGAAAAGATGCTTTCATAGTCTGTTATCTTTATTCATATACAAAATCAATTAATCTTGGGAAGAAAACTTATGAAATGTTAATGGAGTTTTAAATCTTTGACTTAAGATCTTATTTTGAATTGAAAGTTCCAGCATTATAGATGTATGTAAATTCCAAACTCTGTCATGGGAAGAGATTTGGAGGTGTGCAGAGAAAAAGGTTCAAGGATGTTCCCAAGGTTACCTTGAAACAAATGCAACATTCCCACTGATTTCTGTGGATCTCTTGCCCTTCACTACTTCAACTGAAGGAATTTTCAGGATGGCACCAAGAACGTGACGTCCAAAATGTTAGGAACACACAGAAGCCCATCATAAGCAGTGGAAAGAGCACACTAACTCACAAACTATCCACTCATCTGTTCCTTCAGGCATGCCATACCCCATCTTTGGCCATGTCTGTATTTCCCTCATTAGCCCTATGAGTTGCCTCAAAACTCACAAAGCTGAAGTGGACGGGAGTCAACTTCAAAGTACTGCCAAAGAAAAAGCAGTCTTAATCTTACTGATTAATCACACCAACATCTTTAGCATCAAGGTGATGGAAATTAGTCAGCAAATTCATACTTCAAATGTGAAACTCTTCAACTTTCCTCCTTAAAATAGCTACAGATATTGTACCTATCTGCAATTCAGATCAGGTAAAGCTGCAAAGGCTCTCTTCCACTTTACTTCAATGATTTCTGTATTTAAATATCTGAGGAAGGGCCAAGAGCAAGAAGCAATCTGTTTAAATTGACAATGAATGATTAACAGAATAACATTAGAAACTCTCAATCAGTAGCAGTCATTTATTGCTGATGTATCTGAAAATTTAAATTTGACAACACATCATTTAAAAATAACATACAAGCAGATCAATTAAAGCTCAGGACGCCCTTTCTCAGTGATAGTCCAAATTTATTTTGGCAGTCAAGCAGCTCACAATGATACTTCTTAAATAAAACACATAACTCACAGATAATTGCAAACAACTCTCAATGTCTTATATATATATCTATCCATTGATATATTAAAGATGGCACTTCAACACATGCAGATTTCACACTTCAGATTGCATTATTTTACAGTGACAAAAAGATTCTCAAATGCTGGTTGGTTTTCAGCTGTAACCAAAACTGATGGGTATTTTCAGATCTGCAAAGTTTTCTGATCTACCACCAAAATTATACTTACTTAAAGCTCTAAAGTCTAATTGTTTTAATGGAACCAGGTGACTTAAATGTAGCTCCATCTTAGCAGCAAATAATATTTTGGGCATTATAATCTATAATACCTTTATTATAAAACTATGTAATCCAGTTTACCTCAACAGCACTAAATGTACAGCCAAAAGGAGTTTGAAATGTTTTTGTTCTTTTCACATTTCAGGAGTACTCAGCTGCAGTGCATATATGTAACTCCTTTCTAATCCAAATAAATTACCAAATTCTTGGTGGGTTTTCTGACCTTAGCAGGAGCCATGTAATTGAAACCAAAAATCATCTAATTGTTCTTGGAATGTAGAAGGGAGCAATTATCCTGACACTGACCACCTGATTTTTCCTATTTGAAGCAATGAGATCTTCTGATCTTAAGGATACACTGCACCAATTTAGCAGCAGCAATGCGCACTGTAGTGCAAATGGTCCCATCCTTACAGGACAGGATATCATCTACTATTAGCAATTTCTTTGAAAATCCATTGTTTGAATCTATATTCTGGCACATCTGTCACATGTGGATCTGTTTGGATTCAATATAATTCCTAAAACAAAGAAATTGCAGCTAGATCCATAAAATGTGAGAAAGAAAATAATTTATTTCCAGGTGACTCCTGCTCACCTTCATCTCACAGCCTCAATCCAACAAAAGCAGCTGAGGCATGCAAGTATCTACTAGCCCACTGACAAACTCCATCCACAAGAATCATGCTTTAATTGATAAGCTCTTAATGTTTCCCCATGGGAATACTGTTCGTGATTATAGAGACATTATGGGTTAAATTCAGCTCAAAGTTGGCAAATGACAACTTTTCACATCTAGTCCAATAATACCCATTAAGAGTAATCAAAACACAAACAGTCCTTTTACTGTTAGACAGTATACACTGTGCATTATATGATTTAGCACATATAACTCAAAGTAATTTCAGTCTTGCTTTGAACAACACAACAGGAAGATACGCCAGTCAAAGGTATTTACACTCAGATATCAAGTTTTTAAAATGCTTCTAAGTTACAATGGGGCATGTTTTAAAACAGTCAAATGAATATCTTTCCCATGAGAAGCATTGGTTAACGTAATATTCATTAGCACTTCATCTGCCTTTTATTTATTACAGTTTAGGATCACCTACATTACAAATACTTGCCCAAGATCAGCAATTGCAGAACGTGGACTGCAAACAATTCTAGTTACAACACTGGCTCAATAAGCCCCGTGCAAGGTCCATCGCCAGTTTTTGAACATTAGCTTATTCTAATGTTTCACAAGATAATGAAAATATTTACTGTAAACAAAATGTAAAATCCAATAGCTCTTTAGAGTTGTATAACTATCAGCTTGCTGGAACTATTTTTGGAGTTGTATTGTTGCTGTTATTCTACCAGCAGTTTTCCCTCAATATAATTGTGTAATTGGCTCAATATTCTGCCCTAATGCCATATCAAAAACGACAAAGATACTTTTCCTTCCCAGATCTTCAATATAACATTGATACTTAAAACTAATCTTTGATTAGTCTTGTAAGATATTTCAGAGTTTAACATGTCCCTTACTCTGAGTATTTATATAGATTGTTGCCTGGGAGATCTTAAAGCCCTTTGAAGATATAGTTGAAAAAAATGTTAAGTATGAACTCATAACCAGTGATGGTATACAGTTTGATTGTACTGTCCAACTGCCAATCAGACATATCCTTCAGAAACAATACACAATCTTTGAACCAAACAGTTGAGCCTGAGACCAAGCTCCTTGAGAAAAATAAATTGGTCCAGAATTTCCTGTGAGCAGCAAGATGCTCGCACTCACCACCCCTTATATGCTAGGTCCCAACTTACTTTCTGTGGACCTTTAAGCAGCAACTTTGTTCATAACAATGCAGGACCTCCTGACTGTAAATAGTACAGCATAAACATGCCTCATCCACAAAAAGTTCTGACATCCGTTTAAACCATAACCCTATGCTTAACTGGCCATGAAGAATACTCAAATCTATTTGAATATCTCTGACGTACACAAACAAGTAAAAAAACTATTAAAATTAATTACAAAATAAAATGTAATAAATGTCATCAAAAATAGAATTAAAAGTTAAAAAAAATCAGGAAATAATTAAACACATTTAATTAAACCCAGTTGATTTAAAAAAAGCAATTATCTGAAACTTACCTCTCTCCCGTGTAGCCATTCATGTCTGTTGCAATGAATGGAGTTGCTAGATATGTGCCAGGTCCAAACTGGTGCAAGTTCAGCTGGCTTATTTCATATTATAACTTCTGGGAAACTACAGTAAATTAATGCTCTGCTGTTGGACTCCAATGCAGGAGTGCAGTCAGGAAATACCAGCGGTCATAGGAAATCTGAAACAGCATTTCTCAGGAAAATTCAGACCATTTTAAACAAGAACCCTTCAGCTAATATGTGACTATTTCCCACTTTCAAAAAATTAATGCCCATTCTTAATTTTGCATTCAATCATTCTAAAATATAAACTAAAATGTTATATTAAAGGCTACATGAGGAGTTTCTGTGATATTGACGAATGATTGCTGTAGAACTACCAAATTGTGTCTCCTTCATTTTATTAAATATTCCATAATTGTGTTTTATTCCTTTATTTAGAGCACTCTGTCATATGCCTGAACTCAAGGAAATCTTTTTCTTGTTTGGTTATTAGATTTGGGTCATTTCTTATTCAAACATAATGAATAAAGGAGTGCAGAGTATAATAACTAAAGGATAAAGAAACACTACTTTGAAAGGAAGCATTTAAATAAAAGATCTTATATCATCTTGAACTGACTAGGCAAAATAAGTTTTTAAAAAGGATTTAAACTTCTGACATTACAAACAGATTATAAACTCTTAATATAATTCAGAGTATAATATGTATAAGCATTATTCATTTCTCAGACTAACACTACTCAGAAGTTGGTGCACCCTTGATTTTGCAAGTTATAAATACATTTTGAATCTTCAAGGGCCAGTTCTTCCAAATGTTCAATAATTTCCAACTGCCAACAATATTTGTTTAGACCATTACTTTATACTGACTTTGAACTCATTAAAATTAAGTAACCATTCAGGAATATTACTAAGTGCTAAGAGTATCACTGAATATTTATCCATTATGTTTTGTTCATAAAAATACAGTGATGCAAATTGTAATAAATTAATGTAAAAAATAAAAGTTAAATCTTTGTTTCAAATGAAACAAACACCTGATGATATTTGATATTGATCACATGGATTGTACAGAAATATTATACAAAACAATTTGCTTCAGAAGAAATCTACAAGTAAAATTTACACAATTTTGACAAATTATACCATGGTTCTAAAAACTGAAATGTACAGTGGCAAGTATCACTGATGGCAATAGTTTTTATATATTCTGAAATCCTGTGATTATAGCCTCATCCCTAGTCTAGAATTATCAACTACAACAGGTGTAGTTGGATCATTTAACAAATACACAAACACAACTCACAAACATGCAAGCTCATTTAATATTATTTAAAAAAAACTGTAACACTCCTGATGCTCCACTGAAAATAATGACAAAAATGAGGATCAAATCATGCAAGTCATAAATTTAGCTCTCATTATAGAATCCAAGTATAATCCAACAGTTTTAGTATTCAAAGTTATGTCCAAGCTACTATAAAAAAAGTACAAAGGATTGTTGTCATTTTGACCTGCTCACTGAAACAGCTACCAGAATAAAATAATCTAACTCATTCTTCCTTTGATTGTTTAAAAATGCCCTCTCAACAAGTTCAAAATAAAACATCTTCATTTTGGATGAGCATCTCTACTAATTGTCTTTGATAACGTATGTCATTTAAGGCTGCCATGGGATCCTGTTCTGGGGCACGCATTAGAGTTGGTCCAAAGACAATCCCAAGATTCTCTGCATTCATCAGGTTGTCCTTCTCATGTCGGGTAACCCTGCAAGAAACAACTGTCCATTTTAGTATACTACTTGTAATATTCACTGAAGCACAAGTCAGCAAAGCTACAACTCAAATCAAGCAGTATTGCAAATATATTATAGCTTTGACTCAAAATCCAACACATTTGTTTCCATTGGCTTTCTAATCAAGCATCAAGGACAAGTAAAATATCAGAGTTTTCAAACATAATAGATGTAGATAACTGACGCATTAGAACATAGCTTCAAAGAAGACCATTCAGACCACTCAGGTCTCCTCCATCCAACAGACTATATACAATATGGGCTGTTATGCATTCATTTAGGCAAGTTAAAATATCAGCTTGAAAGTTGCTGGTGAGTTGTTGACGGCACACATTATAGCCATCGGTAAATGGTGGAGGCCTTGGATGAACCAAAGGTGTTTAAATCAACCCAGCGTTGATTGTACATTGTTGGAAACAAGGCAGCCTGGTCTTTTGCATTCATGTCCTGGCCTCCATCATTATTTAGGATGGTGATATTCATGGAGTCTCCTTCTCCTGTTGTTCATTTAACAGAAATGGAGAACTCTGGTCTGCTGTAACTTTTTTGAAATTGCTTAGTTCAGTTTATAGCATGCTCCTTCAGTTGTTTAGCATGCTTGTGGCCCTGTGTTGTAGCTTCATGAGGTTGGCATTAGGTTCCCTGCTGCTGCTCCTGCTTCTACACTCCTCATTGAACAGGGGCTTATTATGATAGAGTGAGACTTATGCCAGACAATGAAGTTACACATCGTGGTTTAAAAGAAATTCCCTGCTGTTGATAGCGTGTAAGATGCCGGGAGCTTAATTTTGAGTTCCAAGATGCGTTTGTAATCCATTTCATTTAGCACTATTGGAGTGTCACACAACAGTGGATGCTGCCACTGATGTGAAGGTTGTACCTGGTCTCCACATGGACTCTGTGATCCTCCTACCCATTTATATCATGGTCAGAGGCATCGACAGTAGACAATCTGACCTGGATAGAGGTCAAGTTGCATTTTCACAATGCCTCTCTTACTACCTACCAGAGGTCTAGTCTGCCAGCCGTGCACTTCAAGACTTGGCCAGTTCAGTCTGCAGTACCGCAACCTAACCTTTCTCAGGAATGGAATCTAAAAATCCCTCAAGCTACATTATGCTTTTCCTTTACTCAATGCTTCTTCTGAGTAGTATTCAGCATGAAGTTTTGTATATGCAGCTGAGTGAAGGGAGCAGGTGATAATGAAATGGGAGTCTAGATTCAACATTCCAAACTCCTGGGATCACTCCCTTCTCTACCATTGTATTATCATCTCTAGTGGGTTTGTCCTGTTAGTGGGTGATGAGGAAAGAAACCTAGAATTTTAACTAAAAAATGATTCTGTGCATAAGACTGCATTTATGGGATAGGGTAGCCAATTTTGACACAGGTTCCCAGATGTTAAGGAGGATCACCTTACAGGGTTAAATGGACTGGGTGTACCTTTGTTATGTCTTAATCTGGTGCCTAGGCCAATGCCAAGTGGTCTATCTGATTTATTAATATTTTAATTTGAATTCGTTTCACAGAGTGGTTGCTGGACCATTTTAAACAGTAGTAAAAAATCATCCATATTGTTTTGGGACTGCAGTAACAAACAAGCCAGACTAGAGAGGCATGGTACATCTCTATTGGTAAAAATCATTGGTGAGCTTGGTAGGTTGATGTGACAATACTGTATGACATTCTTAATGGGAATAAAAATCCAGTTCTTTATTCTCAATTTATTAAAGTTAACAAATTTAAGTACTCTCTCTGCCATGGTGGAATCTGAACTGATGTCTCTGGACTATTAATTCAGGCCTCTTGTTTACCTTTTCAAAAACATAACCATTATGCTATTGTAACACAAAGCAACAGATTTAATGAAACAAATACTTAATCTGTATTTGAAAACTGCAGAATAGGAATAGTATTGCCTATTCTTTAATGGTCATTAACTGGTTTCTTTAAAAAAAGGCTTAAAATAAACAATATTGATAATTTGCACTTGTGACTGAGACATTAAAATCTGAATTCCAAGTTCAACAGATACGTCTAATATGGCTTCCTGATACAGTATGTTCACTGTTCCTGACTGAACTATTATGGGATGCATTGTTTGGCTACATTTGGCCCCTTGATTTTTTCCAATATATGCCTCATCTGTCAGAATGACAAAGTATTTTCAGTCTGCATTCTGCCAGAAATATGGAGGAGATGTGAGGGAACAGAAATATTGGCATGTAAATAGAATTTGAGAGTGTAGATTTAATTTTCTATAGTTCTCTATCATTTCTCAGTAAGAAAATGAATACATGTATCAAAACCCAAATAAAATCTTTTGTAACTTTATAACCAATAAATACAAACTGTTGACATCAATGGCTATGACTTACTTCTTTAGGTGAGCCATAAGGTATCTCAGAGTTTCACAGTGTGCAGGTGGCAACATTTTTAATGCTTCATGAACTGACTCTAATCGCTCATCAGGATCTGGAATCTCTGCAACAGAAACAGAATACAAATCATTCAAACTTTAAATGATTCAAACATTTGCAGAATTTCACAAATAATTTATTCAATCTTGACAGAAAGCAGGAAGTTTGATAAAAGTTATTCAAGGAAAAGAGCACTTTAAACACAAAATATTTCTGCCATAAATAAAATTATAATGCTATTCCTTGAACAAGGATTTTCCTGTTTATATTATACAAAAGGAACTTCATGGGAACAAATTTTCACCTCTTTACAAATGAGAAAACAGTTGCAAACAATATATAATGGAGCCACAAAAAATTCTGCAGATGCTGGAATTTGGAGCAATACACAAAAAGTGCTGGAGAAACTCAGCAGGTCAGGCAGCATCTACGGAGGGAAATAAACAGCCAACATTTTGGGCCGAGACCCTTCATCAGGACTGGAAAGGAAGAGGGCGGAAGCCAGAATAAGGTGGGGGGGTGGGGGGTGGGGAGGAGAAGGAGCACGCGCAGGCAGGGGATAGGTGAGTTCAGGTGATACAGTGGCATCCAAAAGTTTGGGCACCCCTGGTCAAAATTTCTGTTACTGTGAATAGCTAAGCGAATAAAAGATGACCTGATTTCCAAAAGGAATAAAGTTAAAGATGACACATTTCTTTACTATTTTAAGCAAGATTACTTTTTTATTTCTATCTTTTACAGTTTCAAAATAACAAAAAAGGAAAAGGGCCCGAAGCAAAAGTAACACCCCCTTTGGCAAGTATCGCAGCTTGTAAATGCTTTCTGTAGCCAGCTAAGAGTTTTTCAATTCTTGTTTGGGGGATTTTCACCCATTCTTCCTTGCAAAAGGCTTCTAGTTCTGAGAGATTCTTGCGCCATCTTGCATGCGCTGCTCTTCTGAGGTCTATCCACAGATTTTCGATGATGTTTAGGTCGGGGGACTGTGAGGGCCATGGCAAAACCTTCAGCTTGTGCCTCTTGAGGTAGTCCATTGTGGATTTTGAGGTGTGTTTAGGATCGTTATCCTGTTGTAGAAGCCATCCTCTTTTCACCTTCAGCTTTTTTTTTACAGACGGTGTGATATTTGCTTCCAGAATTTGCTGGTATTTAACTGAATTCATTCTTACCTTTACAAGTGAAATGTTCCCCGTGCCACTGGCTGCAACACAAGCCCAAAGCATGATCAATCCATCCCTGTGCTTAACAGTTGGAGAAGTGTTCTTTTCATGATATTCTGCACCCTTTTTTCTCCAAACATATCTTTGCTCATTGCGGCCAAAAAATATTCTACTTTAATTTCATCAGTCCACAGGACTTGTTTCCAAAATGCATCAGGCTTGTTTAGATGTTCCTTTGCAAACTTCTGACGCTGAATTTTGTGGTGAGGACGCAGGAAAGTTTGGAGAAAAAAGAAAGCAGAATTTCATGAAAAGAACACCTCTCCAACTGTTAAGCACGGGGGTGGATCGATCATGCTTTGGGCTTGTGTTGCAGCCAGTGGCACGGGAAACATTTCACTGGTAGAGGGAAGAATGAATTCAATTAAATAACAGCAAATTCTGGAAGCAAACATCACACCGTCTGTAAAAAAGCTGAAGATGAAAAGAGGATCTCTTCTACAACAGGATAATGATCCTAACCACACCTCAAAATCCACAATGGACTACCTCAAGAGGCACAAGCTGAAGGTTTTGCCATGGGCCTTACAGTCCCCCGACCTAAGCATCATCCAAAATCTGTGGATAGACCTCAAAAGAGCAGTGCATGCAAAGACAGCCCAAGAATCTCACAGAACTAGAAGCCTTTTGCAAGGAAGAATGGGTGAAAATCCCCCAAACAAGAATTGAAAGACTCTTAGCTGGCTACAGAAAGCATTTACAAGCTGTGATACTTGCCAAAGGGAGTGTTACTAAGTACTGACCATGTAGGGTGCCCAAACTTTTGCTTCGTTCCCTTTTCCTTTTTTGTTATTTTGAAACTGTGAAAGATAGAAATAAAAAAAGTAATCTTGCTTAAAATATTAAAGAAATGTGCCACCTTTAACTTTATTCCTTTTGGAAATCAGGTCATCTTTTACTCGCTTAGCTATTCACAGGAACAGACATTTTGACCAGGGGTGCCCAAACTTTTACATGCCACTGTAGGTGAGTCCAGGTGAGAGGGGGATGGTAGGTGGGTGGGGGAGGGTGAAAAGATGTAATAAGCTGAGAGGTGACAGGGAGGAGGGCTGAAGAAAAAGGAATCCAGTAGGAGAGGGCAGTGGACCATGGAATAAAGGATGGGGAAGGGGAGGGAAGGAGATGGGCAGGTCACCAAGGCAAGGGAAGGGAGCCATAGGAATAAGGGAAGACAAAGGAGTGAGTAAAAGGGTTGGAGTTACCGGAAGTTAGAGAAATCGACATTGAGGCCATCAACTTGGAGACCCCCAAGGCAGAATATGAGGTGTTGTTGCCTGGCAACCTGTGCCTGGCCTCAACATGGCAACAGAGGCGGCCATGGATAGACATGTCAGTATGGGAATAGGATGTGGAATTGAAGTGGGTGGCACCCAGGAGTTCCAGGCTGTTGTGGTGGACGGAGCGAAGGTGCTTGATGAAGCGTTTACCCAATCTGCGTCAGGTCTCACTGATGTACAGGAGGCCACACCGGGAGCACCGGATGCAACAAATGACACCCTTGGACTCACAGGTGAAGCGCTGCCTCACCTGTAAGGATTGTCTGGGACCATGAATGGTGGTGAGGGAGGAGATGTAGGGACAGGTGTAGCACTTGGTGCAGTTGCAGGCATAAGTGCCAGGGGGGTTATTGGTGGGGAGGGACGAGTGGACAAGGGAGTCGCAGAGAGAGCGGTCCCTTCGGAAAGCAGAGAGAGGGGGTGAGGGGAAGATGTTCCTGGTGGGAGGATCCCGTTGGAGGTGGCAGAAGTTGCGGAGAATGATGTATTGGATGTGAAGGCTTGTGGGGTGGTAGGTAAGGACAAGGGGAACCCTGTCCCTGTTATGTCGTCGGGGGGAAGAGGGTGAGGGCAGACGTGCGGGAAGTGGAGGAGATACAGTAAGAACAGCATTGATGGTGATGGAAGGGAAACCCTGGTCACTGAAAAAGGAGGACATCTCTGATGTCCAAGAATGGAAAGCTTCATCATGGGAACAGATGCAGTGGAGGCGGAGGGACTGGGAGAAGGGGATGGCGTCCTTACAGTGACAGGGTGGGAAGAGGTGTAGTCAAGATAACTGTGGGAGTCAATGGGTTTGAAGAAGATGTCTGTGGTTAATCTGTCTCTGGAGATGGAGACAGAGAGATCCAGAAAGGGGAGAGAGATGTCGAAGATGGACCAAGTGAATCTGAGGGTAGGGTGGAAGTTGGAGGCAAAGTTGATGAAATTGATGAGCTCAGCACGGGTGCAGGAAGTAGCCCCAATGCAGTCATCAGTGTAGCAGAGAAAGACTTGGACGGGTGTTACCGGTGTAGGCTTGGAACATTGACTGTTCCACGTAGCCGACAGAGGCAGGCATAGCTGGGGCCCATGCAAGTGCCCATGGATACACCTTTAGTTTGGAGAAAGTGGGAGGAGCTGAAAGAAAAGTTGTTAAGGTTGAATACCAGTTCTGCCAGACAGATGAGGGTGGTGATGGTGGGGAACTGGTTGGGTCTGTTATCGAGAAAGAAACGGAGAGCCTTAAGGCCTTCCTGATGGGGGATGGAAGTATACAGGGACTGAATGTCCATGGTGAAAATGAGGCAGTCAGGGCCGGGGACTGGAAGTTGTTGAAGTGATGGAGAACATGCGAAGTGTCACAGACATAGGTAGGAAGGGACTGAACCAAGGGGGACAAAATGGAGTTAAGATACAAGTTCAGTGGGGCAGGAACAGGCAGAAACAATGGATCTACCAGGGCAGTTGGGTTTGTGAATCTTGTGGAGGAGGTAGAAACAGGCAGTGTGGGGTAGGGGAGCTATGAGGTTGGAGGCTGTAGAGGGGAGGTCTCCAGAGACGATGACATCAGTGATAGTGCGGGAGACAATGGCCTGATGCTCCTTGATGGGGTCCAGGTTGAGGGAGCACTACGTTTGCTGGTAATCAGTTTCATTCTTATCTCAGTCTGGTTGTAATTGTGCTGAATAGTAGGAAAATTTTCTGAATCAAATTAGGACTGTTCTTCAATAGAGCAATTTATGGAATTATTGAGGTTTGATAAAGGTCTTTAAAATTAATGAATGTTGGAACCAAGTTATGTCATGTTCATTTCACCAGAGAAAATTTGCCTGGTTCCAAACTAATAATGAGCCACTAGATGGTTAATGCATGGGAGCTGAAGTTAGATTGTGACCAAGCTAATGAAAAAAGAGACACTTTAGGACCAAGAAATGAACACGCATGAACTTGAAAACACCCATTAAGTGCCTCCCACAGACATTAACCATTTCTAAACAGTAGTTATTGATGTTTGTTTTGCTGTAATGGATGGATAATTTGCAAAGCCAAGTTCATCAATATAGATACAGGATGGAAACAGACCCTTTGGCCCACCGTACATGCTGAACATCAACTACCCATTTATATTAATTCCACATTAATCCCATGTTTTATTCTCTCACATTCTCATCAACTTCAACCAGAGTACATCACTCACCTGTACACAAGGGACAATTTATAGCGGCCAATTAACCTACCAACCAGCATATCTTTGGGGTATATGAGGAAACTGCAGCAGCTGCAAGAATCCCACATGGTTATAGGGAGAATGTACAAACTCCACACAGATGGCAGCCAAGGTCAGGATTGAACCTGGGTCTCTGGCATTGTGAAGTGGTGGTTCTATTAGCTGTGCCAATATGCTTCCTATGATGGAGAGATGACTGAACATTAAAAATATCATCTTTTTATATTAAACTGGTAAACAAGTAAATCAATAATGTGCACACATTATATTTTTATACACACACAAAGAAAAACTTTACTCACGAGCAGCTTCAATAAATTTTGGGTATGCATCATATGTGATAAGTGGAATAGGCAAATCTCTGAAGTAAAGTTTAAGCGCACCAGTGATAATATTTATATCTTCATAAATATTCACAGAAATGTCTGCTTTCTCACCATCTAAGAGACAAAATATCAATGGATATTCAATTCAATATAATTATTGTATTAGAACACACAAAAGTACAGCACAGAACAGGCCCTTCAGCCCACAATGTTGTGCTGACCAAGCTATTCTTGCCTACCTACAGAATTCCCATATCCCTCTATTTTCCTCTCATTCATGTGCCCATCCAAGCCCCTCTTAAAAGCCCCCAATGAATTTGCCTCCACCACCCTATCAGGCAACGCATTCCAGGCATCCACTACTCTCAGTAAAAAAAAACATACCCCTCACTTCTGTTCTGAACCTACCCTCTCTCACCTTAAATGCAAGCCCTCTGGTACTGGATTGCTTAATAATGGGAAAAAGATATTGCTTGTCCACCCTATGCCCCTCATGATTTTATTACTATTCATTCTTGTATTACATTCACAACAGATACAGTATGTTCTTCAATTCTCAATGCAACACCTTCCTGCAAAGAGAGCATAGGAGAATGCTTCTCTAGTTACAACCAACACAGCATATCTTGAAAGACAGGTAATTGCTGCAATTGCATGCTTCATATCTCACCATGAACAGCATCATGTTACAGACATTTTAGGTAGAATAATATCAAAGTCTTATTACAATACAGGAAAGAGGGCATGGGGTCCACGCAACTCCCAGCACAGCTATCCCATCAGTCCCACCCCCCCTCTCCTTATTTCCCTGTACCTCTATTTTATTCTCTCTCACATGCCCATCAATTCCCCTTTTGAGTACTTTGTTACTCATTCACACTAATGGATAATTTATTGTGGCCAAATAACCGATCAGCACATCTTTCGGATGTGGGAGAAAAATATACCACCTGGTAGATATCCACACAGTCACCTGGCAAAAACCCATGTAGTCACTGGGATAACATGCAAACCCCACACAAACAGCATACAAGGTCAGGATTCAATATGGATCCCTGGAACTGTGAAGCAGCAGCACTAACTGCTGCACCACAATGCCACTTGTCCACTGAAAGATGGCAAAATTCTGCAGTAACTGTAAACTGTAATTCCTTCTATAATACAGCACAAACTTGTTTACAGCAGAAAAAGTAACATCTAGCTTGGGACAAAAGTATTATGAAAGATAATTTTGTAAAACTACACAGAATTGGCATTTTAATTGTAGAATTTTGCAGCTATGGTTGCATGGTTTTGATTGAAAATTAGTATGCTTGAGGTTTAAGCAAACAAAAGAGAGGGAGTGGTGTGACAGGAACCCGAAGTGATTGGTGGACTGAGGAGGGGTGAAAGATGACAGGCAGGTCGAGCCAGGTACGGGAAGGGGATGGTTGGAGTTGGGAGACAGAGGTAGGTGGATGATAGGAGGAGGCCAACAAAAGGAGAGGCAGATGGAGCAAGATGGGGGTGGAAGAGGTGAGTGAAGATGGAAACAGCTGCTGGAGAGTGATAAGTAGGAAAACAAAGGGCCATCAAAGCTGGAATCTGACGAGGTGATAATGGGAACCATAAGGGGAGAGGTGAATGGTAAATAGAACTGGAACCAGAAACCAGATGGGGGCAGGCAAGAAGCCTACGAGTGAACTATGTGTATCGTGGGGTGGGGGGAAAGAGTAGTAAATGAATGGGCTTGCTGTTCTTGTGCCAGGCCTAACCTGCCCAGGTTGAAAAGGTTCTGTGGGAAGGTTCCCCAGTGCATTTGCCAGGGAACTGCAGCAAGGTCATGCTCTATTGCCACAATCTATGTGGAATTGAAAGTTGGAGAACAGCCAGGAAATCACCAGTGGGACTCAGCCAGCAAGTTAAGAACTTCCACATGTGTAATGAAGTCACAAACTACAGGGCAGGGGTGATGAGTTGCTAAATGCCAGTAGTCTAGCATAGAAATCCTGCACTTCCCTGTAAACCTGATGCATTGTTTTAAGTTGGGCTTTGACTTAATATCTACCAAAAACAACTCAGGTCAGAGACTCTAGAATATACGTAATATTACTGATACACAAACAGAAAAGCTTAATTTTAAAGAATAAAAATTTTGTCTCCAATGAAGTGTAAAAATAGATATACCACTCTTTTCAACCAGCTGCTGTTGTAGCTCACTGTGTGCTTGAATTCACACTGTTACTAACTGACATAAGCCCTTGTAGTTCTTCCACTAATTTAGCTTAGGAAGCTGGAGAACTGATATATTTATAGGATTTATTTTAACTTTCATCTGCTGAGAAACATGAAAAAATCTGGTCGTTTTCATTTTCTCTGATTAGATTGACATAACTCAATGTCTGAAATTTTCAAAGGTGAAAATCTAAAAATAAGTAAACATAATAAAGTTCACCTGCTTGTTGTGAATGCCAAGGAATGCTACCCTTTTGTCTGTTGTGCAAAATTAAATTGCACGTACCTCTGTCAAATGCCAGCTTGACATCTTCAATTAGATCACTAAATCCTGATACTCTGTATAAACCTTCAGACATCAAACCTACAAAATGTGGGAAAAATAATAACACATGGAAAATGAAAGCTTATATTAGTAAACAAAAATGAATCTACAGAGTATTAGAGACATATAGCATGGAAATAGGCCCTTTGGCTCTTCAAGTCTGCAGCAACTATCAAACATCCATTTACATTAATCCCACATTAATCCCATTTTTTCTTTACTTATTTCTTATTCAAACCATCAGACTGTGTAAAAGCTGAAGCTGTTCAGTAATGTAAAACTGGCATTCTGTGCTGCAATTCACAGGATGCTGCAGTTTGAGCATGGATGCATCAATGTGATCCCTTCAATCTGTATACTATTTTTCCAAACTATAAATAATTTGCTTTTTTGTTCTTTGAAAATAATTAAGAATTTAAAAGCCCTTTCCCCACTGAATAGAAGGTTCAAACTATTTAAATTTACTTTAAACCCAGAGACATAGCCTTCGGTTTTGAAAAAGCGTAAATTGCAGATGCTGGAAATCCGAAGAAAAACCTTTTTCCTACCCCCCAGCTATGCAACCCACCATGGCCCAAAAAGGAGTGGACTAGGGATATAAACTCTAACTTTTATGATCCCATGCCTCTGTTTCCAACTCTGATACTTGAAACTTGAGTGAAGCCTTCCCATGAAGGTAGACAGAGGTATATTTAAGATTCACTTGTTTTATTCAATACTGCAGCATCATCTTAAAGTCTTCAGCAGCAATATGCTGTCAGGAACTGATTGGTCAGAATTTTTTTTAAACTTTGTTCCATTTTTGAATTCCTTGTTGGTTCCAGCAACCCCACAAGGTCCTAGGACCTTTTTATATCAGACCATAGGCTCAATTCTAGATCCTTCCTCTCTATTGCGACCAGATTCTCTCATCCATTACTGTGACCTTAACCTCACTCATCTGATACCATAGGTCATCAGCAGCAGCTGAATTGCATTCTACTACAATATGCAGCCTTGGGGGCTGGCAGGGCAGGGACAAACCTAATTTTAAAAAATTATGTGATGTGGGCATTGCCATCAACTCCAATTTTCTTGCTCTTCCCTAATTGTTTTTGAGAAGATGGCAGTGAGCCACTTTATTGAATATTTTGGTGAAGGTATTTGCACAGTACTGGATTCCAGGATTAATTCCTAAAGATTATGAAGAAACAGCAATATACTTCCAGGTAAGTTTGGAATGTGATTTGAAGGGAAACCTGCAAGTAGCTTTTGGCCTTTGTCACTCATGATAGCAGAGATCACAAGCATGGGATATGCCCTTGAAGTCACTTAGACAAGTAACTGCAGTGCATTTTGTAGATGGTAGATAGTGTAGGTACTGTGTGCAAGTGACGGTTGGGTGAATCTTTATGATGGTGGATTTGGTGCCTATCAAGTGAACTGTCTTCTCATGGTTAGTGTTGAGCTCCTTGAATATTGTTGAGTTGATTGTAACCAGACCAGTGGAGAGCATTCCATCAAGCTCCAGACTTGCACCTTGTGGATGAACAATGCCTTTAGAGAATAAGAAAGTGAACCATTTGCCAGAGGATGCCTAACTTCTGACTGGCCCTTGGGGCCACAGTTTTTACATAGCTTATTCTAGTTTTGTCCCAGGTCGATGATGACCTGTACACTATTGGTTGATGGACACTCAGCTATGGTAATGCAGCTGCATGCCAAAGGGAGGTGGTCAGGCACACGCTTGCAAGAGGTTGTTACTGACTGGCATTTGTATGGCATAAACGTTACCAGTGTGTATCAGCTGGTTCACCTTGTAAACAACTATAAATAGAAATGAACATTGTGCAATCATCAGTGACAACTCTTGTTACTGAATTTATGATGGAAAGTCACTGACAAACCACCCGAAAATGTTTGGGCCTTGTTGGACAACAGCTTGACGGACTTCTGCAGCAACAGCCTCGGGCCAAGATGCTTGTTTTGAAGTATTAACTATTTCTCTCTCCACAGATGCTGCCTGACTGTTAAAGTATTTCCAACATTTTCTGTTTTTATTTAAGATTTCCAGCATCCACAGTGTTTCACTTTTGTATCCTTAAGCAAATCTTTGTTACCAATGTAAGTGTACAGATGTGAACATGAGATAATCAATATGCGTCTTTACTGCAGTTTCAAATCCTTCTCATTCATTAACATGGTAACTATCAGTGACTGTCAATAATCCAAGAATCATGACTCCTACCTCTGCTTTCAATTTCTCGGATGCACATATCCACCACCATTGGTCTCTTTGTATTATGTGCTTTAACCAGAGTTGTCAGGTCACAGCTGTAGACTTTTTTCACATGTTTCAGATCAGGCTTGCAATCATGTGGAACCATCTTGGAACACTGTTTGTGAACGTTCAAGCCACAATCTAAGAATACAGAATAAGAGAAACCCTTTAAAATTATCAGAGAATGACAATTACTCTCATGCAAATAATTTAATTCAAATATGTTGTATCTATAGATATTTTAACTTCAGAGTCAAACATACATAGCTTTTTCATTTGCAATACTTTTTGACTAGAGCAAAAACCATTATCTATTTTCTGCAATCACCCAATAAAGTACCTAAAATTTGTGACTGCAGCCCTCATCATCAATTTTTCCACTTGCTTCACTAACTGGTAACTGCGCATTAAGAGGACAAAAATCGTCGTTTTGTACCCATCTCTTTGATCTTATGCCTACTGTTTCCGCTACTAGTTTTGATTCTCATGAAGATGTGCATAGTAAAGACATTTGCCTATCTCAGATGGGAATCACATTTTGGAGTCCTGTGAGGACAGAAATTGCTGAAAACAATGTGAAGGATCCATTCAGAAAAATGGGCATTGGATGAAGTAGACTGTGGATGTTAAAAAGAATACTGACATGTTTAAGCAATGGCAATTGAAAACCTGTATACTTTTGAGAGGAGATTTTCTCTGGAGCCCTCTTCAGCATGGGAGTCATAACAGCAACTCTGAGCTGAATGGTGCAGAAGGAAGGCAAACGAAAGCATCAGGAACAAAAGGGCAAATGGGGAAAATTCTGTAGACAGGGACTATTATTTTTGGTATATGGTGCAGAGAAATGGAAGAAAGCACAATTCAATGTCATTGAGAACTAATGTGCTTGGACCAGCTATATGGATAACACTTTCTGCTGCAGCCAATTGTGGAGTACAGACAATGGCCATATGTTTTCTATGGTCATTTAGTGATTTTTCTACCTTGAGATAGCTCCAGTAAGTAATTATATACACAGGGGCTGCTCAGCTTTTCCACTCTACACAGGGATTGTGAAGTAGTTAGACTCCAGAAAACAAAAGAAACCAGTAATGGCCTAGAATGAAGTGGCCAGTCTTAATGGGGCTGCTCTTTACCACAGGTATAAATAACCCTGAATTATCAATGCGTGCTGGTTGGCATAGCTGATAAAGATGTAAGAAAGCAAACAGGTCATAATGTAGAGAAGGGACACGTAGATGAGTACATCTTAAATGTATGATTTTAATGAAGAACATCAGAATAATCTTGGTATGCAGATATATGGGTTAATAACAGATATCAGTAGAAGTAGATACACCATAAAGATGTACAAATGCTTTTAAACCTAGGGGAAAAAGAATACCAAAGCAAGGAGACAACATAACTGTTTATCCCAATTAAAACAGGGATTCCATGAGAAAGAGGAATCATCCATGGTTAACAGAGGTGGTGAAGAATAATGGACATACAAAGTAGCAGAGTCTTGTAGTATGCCAGAGGATTAGAAATATTTCAGAAACCAGTAGCGTAAGACTTAACAGGTCATAAGGAGAGAATTGATGTTAAGAGAAAAGTTGCATGGAATATCAAAACAAACAGCAAAGTTTCTATGGATATTTAAAAAGGAAAAGAGTGGCTGAGGTTAGTGTGGGAGCTCCAGAGAATAAGGCTGGGGAATTACTGTCAGGAAAGAAGGAAATGACAGATACATTAAACCGATTTTTTTTTTGCAGCAGTCTTCACCATGGAGAACACTGCAAATAGCCTGATGATAATAGCTCAATTAGTTTCAAAGACTGGGTCCTGATGCAGGGTTTTGACTGGATATGTTGACAATTCCTTTCCCCCACTGATGCTGCTCGACCCGCTGAGTTCCTCCAGCAGATTGTTTGTTGCTCCAGATTCCAGCATCTGCAGTCTCTTGTGTCTCTAAACTTTAGTTACAATTGTACAAACTGTTGCTGAGGCCATGCCTGGAGTACTGTATGCAGTTTTGTCTCCCTTAGCTAAGAAAGGAGGCGATTCAAAAAAGATTGACCAGGCTAATTACTGGGATGAGAGGACTGTCCTTTTGAGAGAGGCTAAACAGGTTGGGTCTCTATTCTTTGGAGTTTTGAAGACTGAGGGATAATTTTTTGAAACATACAAGATCCTAAGAGGGCATGACAAGTTAGACGTTTAGAAATTTTCATTTGTGGGAGAATCTTCAACGAAGGGACGTAGTTTCAGGATATAGGGCCAGTCATTTAAAACCAAGGTACATAGATACTTTTCTCACAGAGGGTCCCTAAAAATTTCTGCCCCAAAGTGTGGAGGCCAGGTTATTATAAGTATTTAAAGTGGAGGTAAATGAATTTTTGAAAGATTGATAGACTTAGAGCCATGGGGATCTGGCAGAGGAGTTGAGGCCTGGGATAGATCAGCCATGATTATAGTGAATGGCGAGGAAGGCTTGAGGGGTCCAGTGGTCTACCCCTGCTCCTATTTTTTAAATGTTCTCGATAGAGTCATACAGCACAGAAACAAGCCCTTGGGCCCAACTCATCCATGCTGACCAGGTTGTCTACCTGAGTTAGTCCCATTTGCCTGCATTTGGCCTATATCCCTCTAAACCTTTCCTATCCATAGTGTTATGGATATCCCACAATAGCCATTAGGAGATTATTAGAGATAAGGGAAGAGAGTTAATGGGAGAAATCTGAGAAATTAAGATATCTTTATTGAGTTTAAACAGATCAAAGCTTTCAGAATGTGAATAAGTATGATTTGTAAACAGCAATAGATCATTTCTACTGATTGACAAGATAGTGAAAAGGAAGGTCTATTTTAAGATAATAATAAAAAAAATTAAAAGAGACGTTGCAGTTATTTTCCTTACAGAAAGTGTGATGAGAACATGCAAACATTGCCAAAATCTAGGATGAAGCAGAATCCATAAATATTTTAAAGTAGAATTCCACAGCTGCTGGAAGAGAAACGTTAAACAACGTGGGAAGATAAACATTTGGGGTTTAGATTTGGTGACTCAGGGAGAAAACACATATGCAGACATGATGGGATAAACTATTTGATTCTTTCAGCATAAAAACTAAAAGGGCAGACTACAACAACTGAATTTCCTGAGTGTCCTGATACGAAAATTAGTAAAGTTCTACTAAATTTATCAGTAGATTTAAATGATTTCATTCTTCTGCACGATAGAAATCATACATTTAATAGGTGCATAAGACTATTAGAAATCAAAATCAGAAGCTCTTAAGTTCTTAAAGCAGAATTGAACATCTTTTACCAGGCTACACTAGAATACTGACTCAATATCACATTGGTTTGGGTAGGAGGGAATTTGTGATGTTAAAAATCTGAAACAGGAGACCAATCTGCCTTTAAATTGCCAACTTCTGATGACATGTGACCAATCTGGGGAGAGAAGATAGTGTAATTATTGAAATACTTTATGGAGTTCTATGCCGTTCTTTTAATAGGTTTCGACCCGAAACGTTGACAATTTCTTTCCTCTCACAGATGCTGCTCGACCCGCTGAGTTCCTCCAGCAGATTGTTTTGTTGCTCCAGATTCCAGCATCTGCAGTCTCTTGTGTTTCTATTTTTCAGTCCTGTTTAAAATGGACAATTGATAGATCTTTGTAAAGTCATGAGGTAAAAGGAGACAAGGGCCGGAACATCAGCCAGTGTGTTAACAGCAGTGTTTGCTGGCCTGGAGAAGGAGCATTTCTTCTATGACCAATCAACTAACCCATGATTCCTCCCACCCTACACTACAAACTAGTTATAGGCCACTTCAGTCCCCAATCTCTCCAGTACAAACTTGAAGCCACACTCCACAACATCAACAACCCCCAAAGTTCAATGACACCCCAATCTCACTAATTCTTCCAGTTTGTGCTGTGCAGCAGTACACCATGGAATTTCACTGCCTGATGAATGTATTTTTTAATAAAAAGCCTACTGTGGAATTAAAAACTCTCCATATATCTGGGAAACCCAGACGTCCATGCTCAAAAGCAAAATAGGAATGGTCCAACTATGGATCACAGGAGAAATGAGAATGCAAGAAAAAGACTTACAAAGTTGGCTGAAAGAGCAGTAAGCCTGATGAATATAAGTATTTTAGAAATGATCAAAGGATGACCAAAAGATTGATAGAGTATTGAAGGTGGTGGCTACAGAGATAAGGGATGCCTGATTATTGTCTTCCACAATTCTGGAACAGTTACTGAAGATTGGAGGGCAGCTACTATGACCTCCCTATGTAAGAAAGGAGAGAGAGCAAGAGCAGAGAGAGAAGTCTGCCATCAGTAGGAGGTACAATTAATCTATAAATGAAGGATGTGATATCAATGCAGAAAATATGATTGAGCAAAGTCAGAATGGATTTTTGAAAGGGAAATTATGTTTGATTGATCTATTGGAATTCTTTGGGGATACACCTAGTAGAATTGATGAGGGGGAACCAGTGGATGTAGTGCATTTGGATTTTCAGTTGCCTTTTGATTAGGTTCCATGCAGGAAGTTGGTGAATAAGGTTAGAAAACATGGAATTGTAAGAGGGAGGTTGGGATAGTAAAAGCTAGTGTGGATTGAGAATTTGTTAACAGATGGAAAATAAATGGATTCTTCTCAGGTTGCAGCCTGTGACTTGTGACCACTTACTCACAATCTATATTGATGATTTGGCAAAGGGAACCAAATGTAATATTTCCAAGTAGTAATGTCACAAAACTAAATGGCAATGTACATAGCGACAAGGATGCAAAAAGGCTTTAAGTAGAAATTAACTGAATGGGCAACAATGGAGCATAATGTGGAAAAATGTGAGGTTGTCCATTTTGGTACAAAAACATAGAAATGGCAAGTATTTTTTTTAAGTGGTGAAAGATCGTGAAATATTGGTGTTCAAAAGGATCTGGATGCCTTTTTATATTAATTAGCAATTAGGAAAACAAATGATAACTTCATTGTTCCAATGAAATTAAACATTTCAACACATTGTTTAATCAAATTTGCTTAGTGTTGTAGATTTCTTAGATCCTTCCAAACTAATGTATTTAGAAAGTGCATGATGATTATATATTTTACTCTAAGTGCAAAGAGCTGACCTAGTATTACAATCCTGAACCCAAAAACAATATTGATGTTTCTGACTTTGTGTATTTAGTTGGGCACCATAAACATTGACTTGAAAATGAAACTTTGACCTTTTCAATTCCTGATATCTTCTTAGTTAAAGAAAACTTTGAATTAGTCTTTGGAATTAAGCTTAATTTACAATGACAAGAATAATATTTGGCACCACACACATCAAAATAAGTAACTAAGCCAAATCAAAATCTATTGAATAAATGTCAACACCTTCACTTTTGTGAAGGTTAAGATGCCTTCATCCAGAAGATTAAGATACATGGGATCCATGGTGACTTGGTCGCTTGGATTCAGAATTGGCTTCCCCATAGCAGGCAAAGGGTAGTGGTCAACAGGTCTTATTCTGGCTGGAGGCCTGTGATTAGTTGTGTTCTGCAGGGATTCATACTGGGACCTCTGCTGTTTGTTGTATACATAAATGACTTGGATGAAATCATGGATGGGTGGATTAGTAAGTTTGCAGATGACACAAAGGCTAGTGGTGGATATTGTAGAAGATTGCCAAAGGATATAGCAGGATATAGATCAGTTGCATATATGGGTGGAGAAATGGCAGATGGAGTTTAATCCGGGCAAGTGTGATGTGTTGCACTTTGGGAGATCAAATGCAAAGTACACAGTTAATGGCAGGACCCTAAACAGTGTCAATGTGCAGAAGGATCTTGGGGTCCAAGTCCATAGCTCCCTGAAAGTGGCCATACAAGCTGATAGGGTGGTAAAGGAATATGGCATACTCGCCTTCATTAGTCGAGGCATTGAGTTCAAGAGTCAGGAAATTATGTTACAGCTTTATAAGACTCTGGTTAGGTTGCATCTGGAGTACTGCATTCAATTCTTGTTGCCCCATTATAGGAAGGATATACGGGCTTTGGAGAGGTGTAGAAGAGGTTTAACGGGATACTGCCTGGATGAGAGGGAATGTGCTATAAGAAGAGGGTGGACAAACTAGGGCTGTTTTCTCTGGTGCGGCAGAGGCTGTGGGGAGACCTGATAGTTTATAAGATTATGAGAGGCACAGGTAGAGTAGACAGTCGGTATCTTTTTCCCTAGGTTCAAAATGTCTAATACCAGAGGGCATGCATTTGAGGTGCGAGGGGGTAAGTTCAAAGGAGATGTGTGGGGCAAGTTTTTTGTTCCCCTCTCACAGAGAGTGGTGGGTGCCTGGAATGCACTCCCAGGAGTGGTGGTGGTGGCAGACATGATAGAGGTGTTTAAGAGGCTCTCAGATAGGCACATGATTATGCAGAGAATGGAGGGATGTGGACCATGTGCAGGCAGAAGGGATTAGTTTAATTAGGTGTCATTAGCTTAATTAGTTCAGCACAACATCATAGGCTGAAGGGCCTGTTCCTGTGCTGTACTGTTCTGTGTTTTATGTTCTTATTGACCCTTCATGAAACTGATAGTTAATCTTAATGTGTGTGTTTGCCTTTGTGGAGACACAATGGTTCAGACAGTTCTGTATTTTTCTTACATATGGAAGTTGCTGTGGCATGTTGCTGTGCCCTCACAATAACTATCAATCAGGTCACGCAGTGCACTTGAGTTAAGCAAAATGTCACACTAGTTACATTCCATCTTCTTCCTGCTACATTTTAAATTATATTACCATGGATCAGAAACTTGAGTCACATACAGCATTAGTGTGCATAATGGTGCATTGTGAACTTTGAATCTCAACATTATATTTCCCCTTTAAAACAAGGCTATTGCTGGCTTTTTTCATTTAATATTAGTATTTCAGAGAAAAACATGCAATTTTAGGAAATTGCTTAGTGATTTGATTGTTAATCATATTCATTTATGGCAAAATGCATTGTAAACATATCTGGAGATGATATTGAACTCAAAAGTAAAATTATGAAAACAGAAATCACACTTTAAAGAGAAAAGTACCTGCACATTTCACACCCTGAGCAATCAAGCCCCACATAAAATTGGCACAGTATTCACACCAGTGAGGCCCTCGGAATGTGTGAACCTGTAAAATGTAATATTAGGAAAATAACAATGTATAGGATAGCACTGAGAATTACTGAAATTAATTATTTGATTAAAATACAGAACCATTCAAAGTTGAAGAGAAATATAAAAATAATGGCTATTTAAGGGTTAAAGCTACTAACAGTCAAAATGTAGAGTTGGGAAATGGTGATCGAGACCCAGGTGTTCTCAATACAATTTTTGTTCTCACAATACTTCATAGTCTTTATGTGAGAAATTAAAACATTAAATGCAGAACTCATAACCACCAAACCTTTTTATATAACATATTGGACATAAGTAAAGGTACATTACCATGGCAACTACCAGTTACATTACTGCAAGCGGTATTAGTATTTTTAGATTCACAGGAACAGTAATATTTTAATGATAGCCATTTCCAGAAAAACAAGACAACACAGCTAATTTATTCCAATAGTAACTTTTTAAAATCATAGGTGCATTTAGTAAATCCTGGAATATACTAAAATAAATTTATCTGAACTTGTGTATGGTTGAGGCTTTCCCTTTCAAGTTGTTTGAATATAAACTAAATTAAACCAAACCAGAGAGCTGCAACTATTGCTATACACAAACACATAATCAAAATTTTCTTTGGTGGTGTTAAAAATAAGTAGAGTAAAATTAAACTGTTTTTCATACTGTGGTTGTACGTAAATGGAAGAGCAAACAAGCATGCATAATATTAAGTAATGAGGTACCAATGTTCTATCAAATTCTGATCAAAGAAGCATTTATTCTGTTCTCTAATTCAGTTAAACATTAGAAAAACAGTGATTACAAAAGCTCTGAAATATAAAGAATGCTTAAGCATTTCTGTAGATAAAACAGCAAAACACGAGGCTACTGAATATTGAAAATGTTTAAGAAAAATACCTAAGGAATTAATTCCCCTTACAATTGTTTTCTAACAATTAATGTTATTAAGTGCTTTGGGACATATTTGCTGTTTTAACAACCCCATATAACTGGAACATTTTATGTCATTGTCATAAATATTTAGAAAGAGTTAAATAATCATTACTTAAGGGCAAATATGTTTTAGTACTCTATCACTATTACACAGAGAAAAATAGAATTATAGCACAATTATCTCATGAACCTCTGCACTTCTATTCTATTAGCAGAGGATTAAACTATGGAAACATCTCTGTTGGGATTATTTTCTAATTATCAGAGTCTAGTAAAAACAATATTAAAAATAATAGATTTTACATTTGTGAGTAATCCTTAGTGCTAGTGCTATCTTTTACCATCATCACCTCATTAGCATTAGAACCAACAATATAGCCCAGCTGCTTGTAACAGTCAAAATACCTGAATTTATACTCGACGCAGATTATATGCAACAAATATCAGAAGAGATCTCATTTGGCTATGCAGAAAGGACTCAGCTGTTGTATTAAGTGAAGATGCAACAAAATATAAAATTAATTTCCTGAAACACTTCCAAAGAACTGCCAGTATGAAGATTTTACTGTTAAAATTGTTCATTTTCTTTCATTTGAATTTGAGAAGATGGCTTAGTGCATCTTCTTGAATGTTTAACTGCATGCATAGTAAATTTAAAGGTAATAACATCAGAAGAAATTGCCACAGACAGCATTATGTAACATGCAGTACTCTCTAGTGAGTCATTTTGTAAATTTAACAGGTATGTTACAATTTAAATAATGTTTCAATAAAGCAATTCATTTTGATAATTGATCAATTGGAATAGTGAAAAAACATGCAATTTAAATTCATGATTATAATCAATTCTACAATACAAACACTACTTGAAGATCATCATTAATAAGTCAATTATCAAACAAATTAATTAAAACATTTACATATCTATTTTAACAATATTAATTTCACATCCTTACCTTAAAATTATGTACTTTTTCATATTTGGGAATCCGTTCACTTTCTTTAAGTGTGGCTCTTCGAACAAGTGAAGTCAACTGTGAATAAGCAAACTGTTTTAGTGGTTGCCACATAGTTGAGGATACTTTTTGGGGTCCCATTTTCATTCCTAGTACTTCCACTAAAATTTCACGATGGTTCTCTTGCTTAGGTTCACGAATTCGGAATTTATAAGATTTTGTATCAGACCAAGATTGCTTGGATGGCATTTTTGTTGTATGGTGCAATTTTTTTTTGACAACCTGGAGTAATTATTTCCTTGAATGAGAAGTTGCTAACAGGTTTTCTTTGTCTAGCTACACCAAAGAATAAAAATTTCACACACTTCTAACTCTAAAAATGAAGTGATCTAAAGAATGAAAAGACCCAAATAAAGTTCTGCATTTGACACACAATATTTTTAAAAAGCAATACAAAGTAGCTAATCTTTCATTATCTCATCTTACAACAGATCACGTCAGACACGTTCTTTGGAAAAATGAAATAAATTGAAAAAACTAGCACACAATTTGAAGTATTCTCCTTTCGTCAGATGAAAACACCCAGATCATTTGATCTAGTTAGCAATTCATCTTTAAATTGAGGTCAGCTTTAGCACCCATTTAAGGATATTTCTCTCTGCACATTTGTTCAGATGGCTTCCTGAATTCACAATGCTCCAAGTCGTGCTGTCAACCAGTTTGTGGATACCAAGCTCTTGACAACATTAATCTCATGGAGTTGGGGGAGGGAGGGGAATTGTGAGGGGGAGGGGTTGGGGGTTGGGTTTCAGTAAGCGCAATGAATTAGTCAGTCGTATTAAGAAATCAGCCAGCCAATAGAAAATCATTGGCACTGATCCATTGCTCCCAAGACTGATGCTTTCATCACGTTGGATTAAAAAACAACCATCAGTCGGAAAGTAATGAGCAATGAATGACTCATGCATCATTAAAACAGAACACCATGTAACTATTTTAAATGAATCACAATCAGTTTTGGATATATATTCTCTTATTCAGTCTTATGAAATGTTGAGAATTACAAAACTGTTCACACAAACATTGAAAACACTTCCACTTACAAATAGAGAAAAAAACACTTTAATATTTTACATCATTGTTTCATGGAGGCAGAAATAAAATGGAACCATAATTTTGTCTCTTTTCTCACATTAATGAATATATTCAAATTAGATAGGTATTAAACAGTTTAAACTGTAAAACTTGGTTTGGGGGGGGGGGGGGGTGGTGGTGGGGGGAGGTTTCACCAGAAACAGGATTAGTTATTGGAGAAGTATCTCAGCTTGATAACTAAATCAAATAAGACCAAGATCTTAAATTTCTCTTTATTTCTAGAAAGCTTTAGTTTGCATGACACTTGCATCTATCGAGGTTATTTATAATACATATTAATGAGGTTTTAAAGCATTTATTACATCACTGAGGACATGAGGGCAAACCAGTCACATAAAATATATAAAAATAGCAGATTAAATATGGACTACTCTATCTTTCCAATCTAGAAGTAAAATAGAGTGTTCTTAGAGTCATTTAAAAGGAACCAGGACCTCTTGACAGGACGCTGCTCTCTGGCCAGACAACAAAGATCCTTGAAGGATGCATTAAGCTTGGAAAAAGCCCATAATGGGTAATCAAGTTCTCTGATGCAGCACTGAAGTCACTGGTTCAGGAGGTCAGCAGGAGGATGGAGGCAAGAGCTGTTGCCTGGAAGTCTTTGTATTCACTCAGGGAATACCATGTCTTCCAGGCAACAGCTTCACTGCTGGTGAGGTGTAGAAAGGTCAATGGTTGTAGTTTAACTGCCAGGAAATGGTTTCAATGTCTAAAAAAAGCTTGATAGCCTCAGAGCTGTCAATGCAAGAATCCTAACTCTGTTACACCTTCAGGCCCATTGCTCGCAATATGCACCTTCAACACCTACATTCACTCTCCTACAGTCACTGCACCACAATCAATTCTCTGCTCATTCTATTCACATATCTAAATCTCCAAACCTTGCTCTTTTCCCCAGGCCTCAGCTTTTACACATTTGCTCTATTCAACCACAATCGGCACATTCTCAAAGTAGTTCACAGCGTTGTCACAGGCACACTTGCTCTTTTCTTAAAGGGGAAGATTGCACTTCTCGGGGCATCAGGCAGGAATTGCAAGAAGCTGAGCCTGTCTGCACATTCTCACCCCTATAAAGGCTGGATATCAGGAGAAGGGGCAGGTCACAGCTGTGGTGATGGGCATTGCTATACAAGTCAATTTCCAGAGTCTTTTCACACCTAACTCTGTTTTTCAGTTTTATCCAATACATTCTAGCTACTTTCATTTATCACTGATTTCTAACTACTCCTATTTATGTAAAAAATTACTTATGCTTCTCTTTCATCTCATGTTGAAGCCACATTATTACTTCAAGAAATGGAGAGCTACCTTCCTGAAGTTGCAACTTCATTTGATTTGACAAGCTCAGAGATTAGAATCATGAGCACTTTATACAGCAATTACCATCAATTGGCAAACCAAACCACCTTGAATAAATGAGTTAGATCTAGGACAAACAATAAAAGCCACAGGTATCAGACCTCTTAGTTGGACTACTGATGGTTAAAGGCTTAAGGCATAAAGTACTTAAAAAAAAAAGCTGCTGGATTTAGAATAGGAAATGCTAGGTGCACTAGGAATAGGGTTGTGCAGAATAGCTTAGAGAATAGAGGAAAGCAACACTAAATTGTGTTAACCATTCAATCCAATGAGCAGCGACGGTGAGATCCACAGACATGACAACAGTACCCAGAATGAGAAACTCTAACAATTTCCATGGCAGTTCACATTGCTGACAACAGGTTCCGAAGTACAGTATAGTACTGAAAACAACCAAATCGTTTCCTGAACTCTGTTTGCATGCAGAGTGCGAGATGTTGTCTCAGGAGAATAACTTTAGATTCATGGGAAGGACAGTTATCCTCCTCCTGATGACAGCTTGCCTTCACCTCAAACAATCACACTACCATTGTCTTTGTCAGTGTTGAATAGCCAACTGGATTCAGTTCCCTGGTCCAAGCTCAGAAATGACAGGTCAATTCCCCTGATTATCAAAGTATCCTCACAATGGAAGCTTTGCAACCTCCCTCACAATGGAAACTTTGCAGTAATTACCTGCAATTCTCCACATAGCAGGTAATAGCAATTGCTGGCTTAGTATGAGGAAAGGTAAACACAAGATATATCATTAAATATGCTTAAGGGCAATTTTCATTCAACATGAACCAATGGGCAAACGCAAATTGAATTATTGTGAATATTTATGGTTAATTGAGGTCAAATTCCAGAAGGTTGGACTGCAGTACAGCAATCAGACAATAGTTGTGAGGATTAAAGATAACAAGATTCTTGGTGTACTGGGGAGGAAAGGGATTTTTCATGCAAAGAATTGCTGTTGATATTGCCTCTGCTCCCATTTTTTGCTTCCCAGGCAGCATTAAGGGCAGTTCCTGACATGGGAGAAATATACCACAAGAACACTACCTGGAACCACAATGTGGACCAACTGCAGAAGTCCTCGAAAATATTCCAGTGGCAAAAGCATAATTTGTGCACTGATGATCTATTTAAATGGTTCTGGTGGCAGAATATCTTTCAATGAAGATCAGTTGAGTCTGTATCTAGGTTCCCAACAGTAGTCTTGAGCTACTGCCAGGTAGCCGGTCTGTGACCTGAGGGCCTTTTTGTAATATTGGCGGTGCAGAGGATTAGTGGAGGATGAATGGCTCATGACTATTGCTAGGAAACTGTTTAATGGCCTGCTTGATAATGTCCTGTATTTGCCACGTTACAAAAATGGATGCAAAGGCACTGGAGAGAGTGCAAAGTTTTCCAAGGGTGATGCCAGTAATGTGGTGTACACATATCAAGAAAGGATTAAATTACTGAGTCCTTTGAGAAATGGTTGAGTGATGATCTAATAGAGGTCTTCAAAATTATAAAAAGTTTTCTTACTGCATACAAACAGTATGTTTCACTGTGTTGAGAGAAACTATTATTTAAACTAGTCTTTTAAATATGCAATAAAATGTGTCAAAATGGTACACATTAATTATGCTAAATTAATCACAACATCTCTAAAGATGTGATCTTAAGATATCTATTTGAATACTGCCAATGTTAATCAGCTTGTTTACTAACAACAATGTGCTAGCAAACTGCACAATTTGCTCCACAGTTTTTGATTAGTGAAACCAATCATTTTATTAATCTCAATTATAATATTCAATTTAGGAGTAAAAAAAGAAAAATGTCTATTTCTTATATAGTTATGAGTAATAATTAGGCCTAGTAACTCTGCAAGTCCATTTTAAGTCAAGACGCTAAGGTGGAATGCAAGCTGGGATAACCAAATGATTTTAATAGCAGGGCATTAGATGCTACTGGTAGATGTTCCAACCAAAATGACCTGGCCATTAACCTGGTAGCAGGAGGCAACCAGTTCTCCAGAGCAGGCAGTCTGACAGGTATCCGGTCAGGGAGAGGTGTAGTTGCAGGGAATCAAGATTACCCTACTAGCTTGGAACAACTGTGTTGCCCTTCCTGTTAAAAATTTACCTTACTTTTACTCCTGTCTAGATCCAGTTTGGTCTGATATAAAACCACGATTGCTATCTTGCTCAGGCTTTGTCCAAATTAGAAAATGCCCCCCAATAATGCCATTGGACCCTGACCTATACATTTAAAGGAGGACTACATGAACTTCATGTGTGTGTCATAACCATCTAGATTTGGTAGCTTGGATAGGTAGCCAGGGATGAGTTCCCTGCTCCCCTTCACAGTCAGCTGTCTGGTTTCTACTGGGCAAGGGAACATAAATTTTACCCTTTTATACCTATCTTTTGTTGTAGACACTACTCTCAGAATGAAAGCATTGGAGCAAGATGGGAGCAAAAGAAAATAAGACATAAAAGCAATTCTTAGTCTGAGCAAATGGCAAGTGGGTTGGGAGTGACATGTGTTAGAGACACATTAATCATTTTTTTTTCCAGAAGTGACAACTGGAAATGGAGCAAATCCAAATGCATAAGGACCTCTTATTTCAATCATAAAGCACTTCACCACTGTATCTGTGAAAACTAAGTGGATGACTCATTTAAATTTGGAGACCTGAGAGGTACGTAAAGTTTCCTTTAAGCAATTTCATTTCTCAAATCACAGCCATGCTTTTACAAATAAAAATTGCTTTCTAAGTACAGGGTAGATGGCAATGTAGAATTGAGGTTACAATCAGATCAATTGCAATCTCATTAAATGGTGAAGCAGGCTTCAGGGGCCAAGTTGATATGCTATATCACTGAACAAGTGAACCAAATACAAAGGGTTTCAGGTAAGAGTCACAGAAATATGACCCTTCGTCTCTCTAAAATTCATTAAAACCCTGGGTACTTCTGTATCATTTTATCACATGATCCTATATCCTGAGCCCCTTACTGTACAAAAATCTATCAGTCTTGAATAAACCAAATGAATACCCATGATCGTTCCAGCCATTTAAAACTGAGATGCATAGGAACTTCTTCTCAAAGAGGATGGTGAATTATCTGGAATTCTCTACCTGTTATGAGGCTAGCTCATTGGAGGTACTTCAAGAGGAAGTAGATAAATTTTTGAAAGATCAAGGAACTAAGGGCTATGGGGAACCAGCACAAAATAGATGAGGCTTTAGGCTGATCAGCTGTCATTATATTGAGTGGCAGAGCAGACTTGAGGGGCTGAGTGGCCTACTCCTGCGTCTAGTTTCTTATGATCTTTATGTCAGTAGCTGGGACCCAATGTATATCAGTGAAAATATGGCATTCAGCTTTTGAAGCCTAGTACAAGATAGCATAAGTTTGGATAAACTGCAGTTTAAGGGGAAAATAGGAGGCTGTCCAGGTGAGTTGGAACAAATAATTTAATATGGAGGTAATAAAGGCATGAATAAAGCTTCCATCAACAGATTCACAAGATGGTATGAAAATGAGCGATCGTTCTGATAAAGAAAGTCAGAAGCCAACACAAGCTGGAGGATGCCACAGTTTATGCAAATCTATTCCTACTACCCTCTCATTTCCATTGATATACCCACTCATTTTCACTTTACCACCAACTCTCCTCCTTCAAAAAAAATCAGCTAAAGTTCTGTTTCCTCCCTTATCCCTCACCCATTATCATTCACCACCATTCATTCTTGTTAACTGTCGGGCCTGGGAATTACAGTAACACTCTGATAATCTGGCATGCTTGAGACTTGGATGATGCTGGATTGACTGATTTTATGAACAATTAAGATGCTATTCCTTTTAATACCCTAATATACTTTTAATTCATATTTTTTGAAGAAGTTATACTATATTGTATTTTCCAATGAACTCTTAAGTTTAAAGTGAGCATGGGAAATGGTGCTCTGGTTAGTTTAAAGGGAGAGTAGGAACCAGGGCCCCAGCGAGTTGAAAGGGAACAAGGTGTTTTATTTTTAATCTGCTCCTAGTAGAAAGTACTTTCAGTTCAAAAGTTGAAAACATTTTGATGTAGTATTTTCAGTGATTTCAACAGCTACTCTGATCCTGTCTTTATGAGGCTATTTTGATTGATATTTGTTTTATTGGTTTTATAAATCCTCAGTAGTTTATCATTAATAATTTTAGTACCTGCACTCATTTGATTCACCCAGTTCCTAGCAACTCAGTATTATATGTTACTGTCTTATGAATATAATTTCAGCCAATAAATGCAAAAGATGAACATTTGTCAGATATTTACATATAAAATCAAGTTACCAGTTGAGGTGCTTTCTCCCTTTTCATTGAGAAATATTCATTTCCTTATCAATATAATGTTGCATATTAAAGAAATTAAATTTAGGTAGATAGGGAAAGGCAGAGCAAAATGAAAATAACTTGAGGATTATTTAAATTTAACAGTAGTGTTGGTATATTCATAATAAAGTTATAGGCAGGTAAAATCCCTGAACTCACCAAGATACATAGCAACCAGATTACATTAAACTAAAAAGAGTAATTTACATTCCAAATATTAACTAAATGAGATACTCCGCAACTTTCAGGATTCAGTCATTCTGTCATGAAAAATGAAGGAAAAAAATTATATTCAAAGTGGTCTGGACAGTGATTTATTCTATTAACTTGCAAATTTCAAGGTCGGAAGGGTAACTATACATTGTACTCTGGTCTACATGTTAAAATTTGTTGAACGGGGTCTTCAGTTTCTACTTGTAAATTTCATTCTATCTGCATTCTCCAAAATTAAGAGAAGAGGAAAAAAACCCAGACAATTCTAGATCTGTACAGCAAGTCAATACAATCTAAAAGATGAATAAGGAAATTTCCAGAAAATATTCAGATGAATGTGTTGATTTATCAGTTGTGAGTTTCAGACATTTTGCTAAATCTCTAGGTGTTGGTTGCTTCAACTTCTTCATTAAAAAAAAGTAATCAATTTAATCTAAATCTTAATTTGTTTTGAAAAAATTAAAGTGAAAAAACAAAAATATTACAAATTTATATAAAAGTATTACGAGAAGAGAGCATTTTACAAATAATCTGAAGACACATAAATAACCTTGCTATTTAACTCCCAAGATTTCTTCAATTTTGTGTTTTGTGCATAGACTCAGTGTAAAAGTACCAGGAAATGATCCCCAAGGAAATATAAATTCCTGGTACAAGGGGAAAAACAACATTTCATTGGTGGAAAAGTTATGGCTCAAAAAATTCAGCATCAAGAGCATCCATTTCAATTAATAGTTAATTTCTAAATTAAATTTCAAGTGCAACTAACATCTCAAACCAGCATGGAACCAAAATGATGATCCATTGTCAGAGTTTAAATAGGCATGAATGAAATGATCGCTTGTATTCTCTGGATATTATAGCTTTGCCGTTAACAGTGAAATACAAAGTACTTTAGCAGGCTATATTGAATTCCTATCTTCTGATACCTCTGAAGAAATGTATTGTATGATAGTTTAGAAATTACAGAAAAAAATCATACAATAGGAGGTTCTTAACTCTTAATGTTAATAGGCGTCTTCACTATCTATGAATGAGGTTTTACGGACAATGGGTTCATGGATGAAGATCCAACAATTTCTTTAAGTTTTATAACAATCACGTTAAAACAACTTCAAAGCAGTCTTATCTATACTGGAGATGTAAATACTCTGGTTTAAATCAGATTATATCTGAATATAAATGAAATGAAAGATGACCAACAGTCAGCACATAAAAATGATTTTTTTCCTTAAAAAAAGAAACATTGATTTGATACAACTAATGCAGAACAACAGCTACATAATGGAGGTACAAATGGATGAGCCACTGGTCATTTGCATACAAGCAGTCCTCTATCTATGTCACATACAGACTTAAAGCAGGTATGATTGTCATATCAAACATGACTAGCATAGCAACTAATGCAGAAACAAAACACAATAGTTTAAGATAGTTTAATTATAGGTGCTGTTAGATGACTATAGTTTCTCTGTAAGTATTAACATTCAATGACAGAAACTGCTGAAAATACTCAGCAAGTCAGGCAGAATCTGTAAAGAGAGCAACAGTGTTTTAACATTTCAAGATTGATGACCATTCATCGAAATAGATGAAAACTTTGAATTAACCAAAAACACTTAACTCTGTTTTTCTCTCCAAAGGTGTCAACTGATCTGCTGGGTGTTTCCAGCACTTGCTTTTGTATTCGAATTTTGCTACCTGAAGCATTTTAACCTTTGAATTTCTAATGACCAATTTTCTTTAAGACTGTTGAAAAGTGCTCAAAAGGCAAGCTGAACAAATATCTAACATCTTATAATTGTACACAATCAATGCAATTAGTTTTAAAAAGGCAAGTCAAACTAAAATACTTCATCTGTCTAAGGAATCAGCAACATAAAAATGTTTCCTTGCTGTCAAATTTGTCAAATTACACTTCATTAATAGTTACACCAAAAAGTCAGAAATTAAGGGCCCACAGTTGATATTTTGCAAATACCAACCTCTATTGTGTGCAATTTTGGTCGCCCCATTACAGGAAGGATGTGGAGGCTCTGGAAAAGGTGCAGAAAAGGTTTACCAGGATGCTGCCTGGATTAGAGGGTATGAGCTCCAAGGAGAGGTTGGACAAACTTGGGTTGTTTTCTCTGGAGTATCAGAGGCTGAGGGGAGACCTGATAGAAGTTTATAAAATGAGAGGCATATATAGGATAGACAGTCAGAATCTTCTTCCCAGGTTAGAAATGTCAAGTGCTCAGGTGAGAGGGGGAAAGTAAGTGGTGGGTGCCTGAAACAGGCTGCCAGGGGAAGTAGTGGAAGCAGATACAATAGTGGTGTTTCAGAGGCTATTAGACAAACATATGAATATGCAGGGAATGGAGATATATGGATCATATTCAGGAAGAAGAGATTTAGTTCAATTTGGCATCATGTTCAGCACAAACATTGTGGGCCAAAGGGCCTGTTCCTGTGCTGTACTGTTCTAAGTTCTATGTTAAAAGCAGACTGCAGTCTTAAGTAATAACTCAAATGGACAACTTCAAGCATTTACAGATCAGAGATGAAAGCACAAGAATGGACTGTATGGAGTCCGGTCACAACACCACCCAAAACAGCAGAAACATCTCTATATCAGTTTAATGCAAAACAACAGCTGATGGCACATGGGAGCTTTGATGCCTTCTATGACATTATCTTCAAATTGCAGAAATATGATCACTGGCACTCTTACAATCAGAAATAACTCTGCAAATACAAAGCTATTTGGAATGAAGCTCAGAATTTAAAACATTGCAAATATTAGCATAACCTGAAAATTAATCTGGATCTTTGTGCTTAGATGTTGCTCAACTCATCAAATGCAAAGAATATGACCAACACAGTTGACTGAAATGGATTAATGGCACGGTGGAAAGGACGTCATCTATGTGTTTGTTCAGAAAGCATTTTGTGAGATTATACGCAAGAGATTATCAGAAGTAAAAAGCACATGAAATTAGAAATAATGTTATAACATGCATTGGTAGTTGTTTGCAATATAGGAACAAGCTTAGAAATAACTAAATATTACTTAACTGACAAAATGTAAGTAATGATATTTTTCAGTGAACTGTACCAGATACTGGAGCCCCTGAGCTTTTTATATTTATTAATAACCCAGATAAAGGAAAAGAGTTACTTATGACGGCACTAAGTTAGTGCCCACAGTAAGAGAAATAAATTATGTAGGAACATGGGCAGACAAGCAAGTGACCCGAACTATGGTGGATCAAATTCAATGTAGGAAAGTGTGAGGTCATTCATTTTGGATCCAAGAGAAACAATTCGGGATATTTTCCTAGCAGTGATGGGGGAGATGATGTGGAAAAGTAAAGGTTTTTGGGTGTCATTGGTCTGTACATTAAAATATTGTGGGTTTTTTTTGCAGGTGTTATCTTGATTTTCGAACACCCTCTTCTTCCATCATGAAGGCAATGATGAATTTCATCATTGATGTATGCCTTTGCCAAAAGTAGGTCCTGAGATATGCAAAGTGGTTCACAGTTTCCAGGGTTGTACCATCAACCTTTATCGTCAGAGGATGTTGTACAGTGTGGGCTGGCTGGTAGAGGACCTTTATTTTGCAGATATTGAGTGCAAGGCCCGTCGTCTCGTATACTTGAGTGGACAAGTTGACAATGACTTGGATCTTGGCCTCTAAACATGTGCACACTGCGGCTCAACTACTGAGGTTTGGGTGACCTTAGATGTGGACTGTAGTCACAATAGGTTGAACAGTTTCCCTTAGTTCTGTAGATTAGCTCCACTCCTTCAGGAAGATTTTTAAGGAGGTGAGGTGCAGCATTGTAGAGAGAAACACTGAAAGAGTATCAGAGTAATGATGCTTGACGTTGGCCTTCACTAAGATTGGCTCCATTGTGGACCTATTAATTGGGATCAAGGCTTGCATTCCATCATGAAGCAAATGCAAAAATCATGACAAACTTCTGTGGGCAGCTGAATTTGTGAAGGGTGATTCACAGTCCTGGTTGATAGATTCAAAGATTCTACTGAGATTGAAAAAGGCCTGAGGCCGCATGAGGTTGTTGGAGCTCTTCCCTTCATTTGTCACACCTTGGAGGTATACTGTGCCTCTAGATGAATGGAATCCATACTGTGATTTGGGGAACAGATGTTTGGTTACTGGGAGGAGACAGTCAGGGAAGACGCTGGCAATAACTTTCACTGTGGAACTCAGCAAGTGGACTCCTCTGTAGTTACCTTACATAAAACTTATGGTCTACTGGCCAGCACCGATCCCTGTATCCTAAATGTTTCTGTGACTTGGGCTACCTATAGAAGGTACCTCAAGGCAATGAAAAGATACTACCAACACGGTCTCTGCAAAACCTTCCAAATCCAATGGAAGGTATAAATGAACCAACATGAGTGTTCTTTTCTAGACCAACATAACCATTGATCTCAAAACCTACTTTTACAAAAAAAGTGACATCTCAGAACTTCTGGGAACCCCTGCCCTTGACCACTTAAAATAGAGAAGGGGCGTTCAGATCAGCATTGAGAATATTGAGTCAGTGCATTGGGTGCACACACAAGCATTACCTCACAAACTATCCCCTGCCTGTTCTGTCAGGCACCAAAAATGCCCCATCTATGAAGGGGTAAAACAGTGGGTGAGAACTGAAAGCAGATCAGGGCTGATGGTCATGACAACTGAATTTAAACATTCAAAAGGATAGAAAATATTAAGTTCTTAGAATGAGTATGGTGCATTTGTGGTGTAACAAATTAACAGATTATCAGACATTGAGTCAATAAATTAATTTATTCGTAAGTGGTCACTACTTCATTAATGGAACAGATCATAAACTAATGAAGTAGCAGGCAGCATTTAAAAGGTATAACCAAATGTCAATATTAGCTGAAAATGATCAATGTTTTCAGGGTATGTTCCATTTTGTTTACATTGCAACCCAATGGCTAAGTCATAATGTTAAGAAGTGTGATAACTTTCCATGGGCAAAAATCATTGCAACTGTTGAAAGAATGTATGGAATAGTAATGAGTTGACAAGAAAATGGAAGAAGGTTCTAAAAAGAAACTCAAAATAGATAGAAAAGGTCGCCTTTAATCAAATAATTCATAATCAGCTGGACCTTCCCAGTGCCTAGCCCTGCTGCTCACAGTCTATGCTGCTTGCACTTTTTTGGGGGGGGGTCACAGGTTGGGAGAATTGAGTCTCCTGCACCTGGCAAGGTAGGTGAGGGGAGGCAGACCAAGGGATGAGAAGGCCTGAGGCATTGTATTCTGGGGTCCTGTGCCCAGAACACCCTGACAGCTTTTCACACATGTGCAAGTCTGCTTAACAGTTTTTAAGCATCTCTGATTGCCACTTATCCTTTCCCACAGCATTGCCAATACCATTCAAAGTGAACAGGATTTCATAAGACCTCATGGCAATAAACCCAATCCAGGCACTGGTACCTGTTAGACCATGTCATCATCTAAGCAAGGGGCCACAAGAATATGTAGATCAGCTGCTAGGTAACAGGACTGACCACTGCCTAATCCTCTCTTATCTACATTAGCCTGGGTATAAAACAACAGCAGCAAGAAAATGGAAGTTGAAGATGCAAAGTGCTTGTATCTGACCTTCAATAAAATGGTGACCTAATTGCAGTTATTAAATGCTTACAGTTGTAAGAGTTAATACATTTCCTCTTCTTAGTGAAGTAATATATACATTAGCTAATTTTTTTGAAATCCTTAAGAATGGTATCACAGCTTATTGGAAACGATGTTCCATAATTCACCCAAGTTCTGTGAAATTAAAAAGTATAGCCTGGCAGTTTAAATTGTTCAGTATCTAAAATTAGAAAGCTCCAAACTTGATCACAATAGTCATTCACTCTTTCTTATGTACGTCATTTCAGTGATGTTCTCTCAGTTTTGAGCTCTGCAACAGTGCACAGCAGTAAATCATTCCATGTGAGAAGCACAAACTGACACTACCTGAGTCACCCTATTCCATAGATAATGGATGATCGTTGCAGAAGAATCTGACCCAGACTATTTAGCTTCCTAGGCTGTAAGATCTGTAGCTTAAACTCAAACAATTCTGTTAGAAAATTGAAAAAGATTGTTTTCAGGTCTAAGCTTACCCAAAATTTCTGTGAACCTTGATCATCACAAAAAATATTTTGCACGCAAGTATCCTTGAGGCTTACACAAGCCACTATTAAAATGATGCGTTTGTTTTTAATACACCACTTTACATTTTAAGCAGTATAAACTGGGTGCCTGACAGATAATCTTCAAATATTAAAGCCTCCTCCACATAACTCACACCTCTGACATTTAAGCGTTTTCTGTTCCCCTTATTTGTGGGATAAATTTAGCATGCCACTGATTATGCTAAACATTGAATATTCCAACATGCTTCCACTTCATCAAAAGCTTTGGCACCCATATCTAATCTGCCTCCCCATCCTCAAAAATCTTTCACTGGCTTCCTAAAGCTGAACTTTCAAAATGGAAATCCATGCCTGAAAGTCCGGCATGTCCTGTCCTTTCTTAACCTTCCAATTTCCATCAGGTTTATTTTCCAATAAATGTGCTCCATTCTCAGACTTGGCTTCCTAGAACAATCTCTTCATCCATCCACTATTTTCAAGAGCAGAGCCTTCAGCAATTTTACAGCAACACCTAGAAATTCTCCTTCAACTCACTACCTCCCTCATCTTCCCTAGTGCCTCTTTAAATCTAATTATTATCCAATCAACAGTCCCATCACCTTTATTGCTACAGTTTAGATGGGCTTTTCCACTCTGAAGAATTTTGGGATGGTTTATAAAACCAACATTGCTCAATACAGCAGATGTATACTTTTCTATCTTTGCGAAGCACCTTTTGCATACAAGATAATTCCATCATTGTAAGGAATTGTCAATTTAGCAGTTCTATAAACATTAAATTTCCTGTGAATTAACACTGCTTACAGAAAATGTGAATTAGCAAGGTATTTCAAAACTAACCTTCAATCAGCTACTTGTAAGACTTGGGGGGAAAAAGTAACTTCAAATTTAATTTAATCTGTTTTTTAAATTACATTCAGAATGCTACAGTAAAATTTCAGAAGCAACACACAAAGTGCTGGAGGAATTCAAAGTGGGTCAGGCAGCATCTATGGAGGGAAATGAACAGTCGATGTTTTGGACTGAGGCCCTTTGTCAAGGGTCTCGGCCCAAAACGTCGACTGTTCATCAGGGGTCTCAGCCCGAAATATCGACTGTTCATATCCCTCCATAGATGCTACCTGACCCGCTGAGTTCCTCTACCGCTTTGTGTGTTGCTTCAGATTTCCACCATTTGCAGTCTTTCTTGTGTCTGTAAAATTTCAGGATTCTTTTTAATCCTGATACTTTAATATTTTCACAACATTTAAATTATTATAACGCAGACATTTCGGAAGACTACGGCTGCAAAATTCAATCTGTAACACATAGTTTGATCTCAGTAAGACACAATGAGATTTACAGTGATAATTTGCAGTGGGGAAAATGCTGCCAGAGAAATGAGATTTTTCTTGCATTGCACGATTCATCTGGAACAAGGTACAATTTTAGCAAATGGGACAGGGCCCTGATAATGTTTTAGGTATGAATGGCTGAACCAGCTGTCCAGTATACTTGTTTCGGTTTACTTTCCTTAAATTTAAAGCAGTAGAGCTGAGGGCTGAATTGAGTGTCCAGCCAGGATGAGTAAGGCAAATGTTTTTAAATGAGTACTAGGGCATCAAAAAAATGGAGGTTTAGTAGCTAAAGAGTTAATGCGCAAAAACATGCCCAAAATGCTAAACGAGATTTCGAAAACACAGATTTAAGCTGACAATCAAAGAAATGACTGGCAACAGTGAAAGATACAAAATCTAATGCTATCTTTCAGAAAAAAATCCCCCCAAAAAAGTCTAAGTTGTAAAGATGTATTCCTAATTAAATTAAAATGTTCTTGTGTGGTAATTTCAAATGCAAGTTAATTTTGCCTTATTTTATTTGTTTAGCTTCAAACAGTAAATCCAGCAATACATACACTTTATATTTCTTACATTTTCCCTACTTTGGCACAGCACCTTATGCAATTAATGCAATGTGTATTGAAATAATACTTCCACATTAAGACTAAACTACAACAAAGTGCCCCAAAGTAGGAATACACAAGTGGTTGAGCCATTAACAACATTGCTACACTTCAATTTGGTTGCTCGGTGGTTTAAAGGATGATTAAATTATTCAACCAACATTACAAAGTAGGTCAACTACGTATAAAAAATCATGGAACAGTATAGGTCTGGGGAAGAAGAAATGAAGCAACCTTGATCCTTACCCTTTCTTCTGGAGTATCATCCTCTTTGGCAGATTGGGGCTCTGCTTGAACATCTCGGAGGTCTGGAAGACATTTTGTGCTTGTAGGCTCACGATTTAAAGTTGTATAGCCAATGTGTTCATATATTGGATTAATTGTCATCTTGGCTATATATTCTGCTGCCTTTGTCTCGATGTATAACGTAATCAATCCGTCTGTTACCAGGTCATGAATCGACTCAAAGCGTTTCTCTCCCACAAAGTGTTTCCCATCATAATAAAGACGAAAATTTCTGGTCTGAGTCCCAAAGCTGTTTCAATTGAAATCAAAATTTAGAACGTAATAAGCAAGCAGAATTTCGCTGTGTCCAAAATATCAAACTACCAAAGCATTCACTTGGCACTGTTCTGTAGCAACCTTATACAACTCAACTATACAGTTGAGGATGGCATATTTCATTCAGGGCTGAATATGCAGAAATTGCTGATGTTTACCAGTTCATCTGATGGCAGATCACATCTATTCTTGAAGATATAAAGACGATAAATTTATAATTTTAATGTGCATGTGCATTTTCTATACATCTCAGTATGTTATTATATACTATATATGGCCCTTTGAAAGTAGATGTTTGATAACCTTCCTAGTTATCACTTCTGGTATTTTCATTACTGATATAAATAAATTCCAATATAAACACTTTAATATAATGAATTAATTTAAAAGATCAATATATGCTGAATTTTAGATGGATGACATTTTAAAATTAACAATACCCTTGAAATGAAATTTTAGCAAATAGAAGCTTGGAAATTTATGACTATGCAGAAGAGTACATCAGATAAATAAAAACAAGATGCAGCTCAACTGGCGGAAGAAAAAGATGAATTACTATGAGCCAATCTCACATGCCTCTGTATGCAACTGTCACAACTGATATTAGCACATTTTAGGAGTAGCTCAAGCTCTTCACTGCTAACAGTCTAACAGCGAAGCAAATGTATTAAAAAAAAAATTAAAGGAAACAAACTCCCTTGGACAGGAATCAAATGGTTCTGAACACATACAGACATTATGATCAGAATTAAATTAACAGTTATCTGCTTTAGATTTTAACAAGCAGATATTTGCTCAAGAGCAAAATACTATAGATTCTGGAAATATAAAATTAGATAATAAAATGTTGGAAATACTCAGCAGATCAGGCAGCATCTATTGAGAAAGATAAAGAGAGAAAGTTTCAGTGCCATGATCTTTGTTTAGAACATTTAGTTTTTACTCCCACCCCCCACAAATGCATTATTAGAAATATCTTGGTGACAACATGGAAATATGTTGCCCTATAAATTCAATCACACAGCATTGCTTCTTCCGTGCTATATAGATAAAAATCAATGTTTCCCAGAGTGGAATGTGACTACAGCAGAGAAAGTGCTGAATATATTCAGGAGGTCAGGCAACATCTGTGGAGAGAGAAAAAGAGTTAAATGTTTCAGGTCAATGGTCCTTCATCTGAACCAGAAGGATCAAAGATCTGAAACATCAACTCTGTTTCCCCTTCCACAAATCTCATTTAGATAGGTCTTTGATTTATTGACTTACTTGGTCTTCTTCATGTCCCCAAACTTCCACCCTAATGGTTACGACCCCCAATGCTCACAACTCTTGCCTGACCCTCTTTAACTATTTGTATCCCGTTTGGTTCCAATACACGAAACCAGAAACCCAATCATATAATCAATTTACCCATAATTCCATCAATTTACCCATAATTCCACTCCTTGACACATTGCTCTCACTTCTTCCCCTTCCCAAATGATTCACCATTTATTCAGTCGACACAAGACCCTTGATTCACCACTCAGAGACATCTGACTCTTCCCCCAAACCCAATCTGTGACATTTGCACTCACACCCAGTCTCTCTCCCCCATGGCCCTGGCCTGCTTTTCTTTTGTGCACTATCTGCTTAGATCTTACCCCTCCATAAAACCGATTCACTAGTGCCCTGTTCTTCAGACACCATCTAACCTTCAAGGAGATACAAGAGTAGTAACAACCAGGATCTCCCGGTGGCCAGCCATTTTAATTCCACTTCCCATTCCCACGCCGACATATCTATCCACAGCCTCCTCCACTGCCAAGGCTAGACGCAGATTAGAGGAACAGCACCTCATATTCTACTTTGGTAGTCTCCAACATGACAGCATGAACATTGATTTCTCTAACTTCCGGTAACCACTCACCTCTGCCCCCCCCCCCCCCCCCACCAGCCCCATCACCCCTTCTCTTTCCCCTCCCCTGCCCATCACCCCCTCATTCCTCCTTCCGGTTCCCCTCCTTCCCTTTATTCCATGGTCCACTGTCCTCTCCTATCAGATTCCATCTTCTTCAGCTCTTAGTCACTTCCACCTATCACTTCCCAGCTTCTTGCATCATTCCCACTCTCCCCCTCCCTCATCTGCCTATCATCCCCCCTCACCTAGATCCACCTATCACCCACCATCTCTTGCTCCACCCCTTCCCTTTTTATACTGGCTATCTCCCCTCTTTCCAGTCCTGATGAAGGGTCTTGACCCAAAACGCTGACTGTCCATATCCCTCCATAGAAGCTGCTTGGCCCACTGAGTTCCTCTTGCATTCTGTATGTTGATCTAACCTTGAAGCACTGGGCCACGATCAAAATGCTGTGGGCAAAGCAAACGGTGACTGATTAATGTGCTTCTGCAGACACCAACGAAATTCTAGACTCTGTGTTCCTTTTCCAGTTGAAATATGTTTGTTCAAAAAAGGAAAAAACATGGAACAACAGAGAATACTAACCTACAAAAATATAGAGGGAGATTTGTTCACACTGCAAAAAGAAAAACAAAAGCTTATATGAATAGTAAATTTTTGGATCATCTGAGTGGACCTGATGTAATGTTAAATCCCAAAACATATGTAAAAATTTAGTGTATTAGACATCAAAAGTTTGTTCCATTAATTAAGTTTCAGTCTGTGTCAAATAGTTCTTTATTTGAGATCCAAATGAAGCTTCAGATTTTAAGAACTTAACCATACTTCTTATATTTCTCAATAATGCAATTTACAAAACAGCATATTCATAATACACGTTTATTTCTTATTTTTGTTCAATTGTTTCTATGGTGAGAAAGTTATAAAGTCTAGAAATATGTCAAATTGCTCCTCATTTATCAAATAGAACCATTTTGAGCTAAACACCCAATTGCAACAAATATGTTAATTGTATGTTGTAAACACACATTAAGATTGAAATAAAATACGTTCAAGAGAAAATAATCTTTGGGTCATCAATTGGAAACCCACCAAAGTCTCCAAAATGTGCACTACCTTAAAGTATCTTCAAGCATTGTCTAAGTTTAATAAATAACCAAAACATTTTCTTTAGGTGCAGTCCTTATAAGTTAGACACTGGAATGATGATGCTCAATTAGTTTTAAGCACACCTATTTCCATCAACTAACACAAAAACTCAACAAAAACCATCAGAGCTGGATTTACAAAAGAAACCTGAAATATCTGCAAGCACAACAATAACAAACTTCAATTCTTGGAAATGTGAGGAATGAATTTGCTTCAATGAGAAAATGCAACAAAAGACAGCAGCTGTCTGCTTTGCTATTTCATTTTGCTTCATCGGGAACTGGGTTAAGTATTTATAAAAGGCCATGCTTTGATTTACTGTTGCTTTTCCTTGCATATTAAAATGAAAATTAATAAGTTTGTTTTTATCACCTCATATATTGTTCATCTGACATCTATTGCCAGTTAACATATTTTATTAATTTTGGTCATATACTTATCCATGCATATTACTTTTAATTATACAGCTTTATTAGTAATTAATGATTTAATAATGTCTTAAGGTGTTTTCTATAAGTTATTAAACCTAAAAATTGATGAGTTTTGACACCTGGTCTTATTATCCATGTTAAGAGCTGTGTTTTAAGAAATATCTTAAAGGAGAGAGGTAAAGAAGAAAATCCAGAGCTTAATGCAAAGGCAGTTGAAAGCACAGTTCAGTCAAAGCACTGAGGAAAGATGGGCATGTATCTGGACAGTGATACCTTCTTCAAACACATTCGATAAGAAAGGGAGATTGGAAACTGAGTGGTTAAATGCCACAGTTAAGAGTGTTTTAAAAAGGAGTGGGTGATAACAGCAGTTCTGAAAGTGGGAGTAGCAGTATCATGGCAGGGGAACTGTGAAGAATATTACGTAATATTTAGCTCTGGAAGCAATTTGAAGATTAAAAACTTGGTTGGAATAGGTTCAAGTGAATAGAAACCAGTTGTCATTGACATGATCAGTTAAGACAGGAAAAGGCTGGAGGTGAGATAAAATCAAGTCAAAGACTGGACTGTAGGACAAGGACAACAGGGAACATATGCGAAGTCTGGCCTGGTGGGAAGGGGAAGGAAGGATAGCAAAAAAAAACAGCTGAATAGAGAGCATCAATCTTTGTGACCAAAAAGCATTGATGAACGTTACACATTATTAGAGAGGCATGGAAAGGTGATTTAAGAACAGTTTGTGATGGAAAAAAACTGACATGATCTATACATTTCTGGATAACCTTTAAATAATAAATCAATTTTCGCAACAGAGAATAAGATTTTCTTTAAAATTTAATATGGCCCAACCAAATCTGGGTTTGAGTGGCTAAATCAGTTTTCTGCCAACAAAGTTCAAAGTTACTATCATTGGACAAAGGAATGGAGACATTGGTATACCTTGGGAAACTTTGAGGGGACAGCAATTATTTTAATGGGAACAAGGGCATCAAAAGTAAGGCGAGCATATGAATTTGCAGATCAATAGCTGCATAAAGAACATCATAAACAATAGATAAGTGATGTGATAGTTGAGAAGTTAAAAGTGCCATGGGAAAGAATAAAGGATGTTTTATCAGGACAAGATGGGGGTGGAGCATGAAACAATAACATTAACAGGGATTGCCTTATCATTGAAAATTACTCAAAAGTCAAAAGACTTCATGAATGGTTGTCATCATACATAGCAAGAGACTTTAGGAGGAAAGGAGTGAAGTCAGAGCAAGAAGAGTTGAGGTGAATGATGAAATTACTTTGGATTAGAAGTCAATTAGTGCAGAAGCTGAAGGGGCAGAACTTGGGCTGATATTCTAGTAGATGGTATGGAACAAGGATTTTACATGATGAGCAAGAGGAGTGGAATAAGGTGAGATGCTCAAGATAGGGGCCAATAAAACATTGAGTGGAATAAATGAGGGAAACTACAGTGAGGTGGAGAAAGATTTCTTCACCTTAACAAGGTCTTTGCCCAGGCCACAATAATCCAAGATTTCACAGATGGCAAAGCATTCTTCATAGTGAATTTCCATTATGAAGCAGAATGAGGTGACAGCTGGTGATAGGCTATTTAATTTGAGGACCAAGAGGTGATAACTGGGAGCAATGCATGGAATGTGAATGATCAGATTAGCTCCAGAAGACATGCAGTAGGAGAGGATAATTCATGTTGCTGGACCAGTGATGGGTGCCAAGAGAGATGCAGAATGGAAGTGTAGGGCTGTCAGGGTGCATCAAGTCTGGAAGGCAGCAGACTGGAAAAGACCAAGTCTTGAAGGATTTAGGATGCAAGGATAAGGAAAGAGAAAAGGGAAGTAAAGGAGAGGAAAAAGTAGTAGAATTGAAGGGCTCAGATCCAGATGGCAGCCAAGTTGCAAAAAACACAGATGCAGAGATAGCTAAATGGACGCAGAAAGGCTACAGGGAGCTTTATGTTGATGTATATGGGGAGTAGAGAGGAGATAGTTTACAGAAAGCCACCATCAATAAATAAAGGTCAAGGTACTGAGGTGGATAGCACAGTGTCGTAGCAGTTAGTGTTGTTGCCTCCAGCTTCAGGAACAAAGCCATCAGTCAGCATGGACGGGATGGGATAAGCGGGGCCCGTTTCTGTGCTGTACGATTCAATATGCAGATTTACTGTTCCATATTTGGGAAAGATGAACGATAAAGAGAGCCATGCTTTGGTAATGCCTGCTACAGAAGCCCTGGTAGCAAAACAGCAGAAGCCAAGCTGTCTCATGGTGGATGTATCAGATATGAAAACTGATTTTATAAAAAACAATACCTAAATTAATATTTATCTTACTTTTACATTACTCTTTATTGCTGAAAAATGTACCATGATGATTTTTCTGAAGGAAATTTTAATAAAATTTATAAAATAATAAAGCCATCAAGCTTGTATACAACTTTAAATAAATATAATTAAAAATAATACACATTAAGAATTCTGTTAAAATATTCAATAAATTTTGAAATAGTGGAGGGACATGAAGAAGGTGAAGAACAAAAGCTGCACGCTATGTAAAATGATTAAAAATTTTAGTTTTCCATTATGATGAATTATCCACCCAAAGTAGTTTTACCTTCACAATGCTTCAAAATACGCAGTCATGCTGCACTGCAGATTTTTTTCTAAACAAATAAAAATACTTGACATTTTGGTTTGACAACTTAGCAAGGACAAACAACATCCACCTCCTCAAGCTCATTTTTAGAGTCTAACAACTGTCACCATAATTGCTGTTTAAATAAATTATAAAACAGCAGCTTTATAGATAGGAATTGGTAGGTAGTGTGAGACATGCTGCTGACTAAAGCCACCTTCTTCCTCTTCAAAAGTCAGTATACTTACAATGTTATTAAGAATGCCCTTTCCCTTAACTGTGGAAAAATAGTATTAGTTCCCTAATAATTAAAGAATGAACATCTGACTAATTTGGACATTTTAGTAAATTTGTAGAAACCATTCTGATTCAAGCAACAGAAACTGAAGAGTCAACAATTTCTGCAGAGATCCAAGAGAAACAGAATACTTCTGGAATATGTACGCATTGTATATTGCAGTCAATTGCAAAAATGTTTTCCATGAAAGCAAAGTGACATTGAAAACATGTTTTAATTTTTTTCTAAAAATAAATGTCATGCTCATCAAGTTGAGTGATATTCAGGAACTGAATGCGGTGTCCATATCGTGCATTTCCAAGTTAGGTACAGCACAATAAAGTACAAAGGAAACTCCATCTATTTAGCTACCTCTGCCACAACCACACCCTTTTGATCAGTAAAAATCCACAAAGAATACCCTTTGCCCTGAATCTGTATCTTTATCTATCATGGCTACACAGCTCACTCTTGCTCCCATGACACCAATCCCATTAAATTGTTCACAACCCAACTTTTCTCCTTGTACCTCATAGCAGTTTTCACTGTGACTGATCTCATCTCCTCTGGTTCTGGTACAGTACACTTCCCTCTCAAACACTGTCTCTGGAAATAATCATTGCATCTCCAAGAACATGCTGCCTCCACCTATTTCTGCACCCACCTTTTCAGTAATTCCATGAATCAACCTCTCCCACATTCATCCTTGCCTCAGCAGGGAAATGGCATTAATTAAAGTCATCAATAACATCTATGATCTTTCCCTTGTTATTCTTAACTCCCTTTAACAAGATTGTTCAAACCATTCCCCTTCAATGCTTCTCACCTACTGCCTTAATTAGTAGAATGGGCATCCAAGGTTGAACCTGAATACTTGGAACCTTAGTGCAGTAGGTTGCAGCTCTCTTAAAAAAAACAAATGGGGCTTCTCCTGAAAACTTAAAAAAAGTTCATCAAAATTCAAAGCATATGAATGGGAGTTTTAAAAACTATTACATCAATTACATAAAGCATATTGAAAAAAATCTGCTCTGTGCCCTGTTTTATTGATAATACATTTCAAAAATATTGCTTTCAATTTTCAAATGTTTCTGTCAGCGATTTTTCAATTACTTTCAAAGTACCAGGGAAGGAGGGTTTATGAATTGTGAATTGTCAGTTTCGCAGTTAGTTAGAAGCATTTTAAGTATTACTTCCAAGTAGATTTTTTACCTTAAAAGTCCTAATCCTATGCTGACATGGTTCTCAAGATTTTTTAAAATCTAAATTAATTAGTTACCTAATACCTATGCAATTGTTTCCCCTTTCATCCCAAAATGGAAAAATATCAAGAATTCACTGTAAGATGTCCAAATACAAATATTTAAAAATATTTCCATATTTTGTACATATTGAAAATTTTGTTTCTTTGGATACAGAAATATATCCTTTGAAGTGTTAACAATTGAAGTGTTAACAATTAAGAGGAGTTGGACAAAAGTTTTCAAACAGCAAGTTCTGCGAATTTTTTGAACTATCTTGCTGTCAATTAAAGATTAAATAAAACATCCTCATTATCTACTGAAGACAATGGGCCTAAATGTAATTATCATTCTTTATACAAAAATACTGAACCATCTTTAAAAAATAATGCAAAGGAGACAAAGTTTGCAAAGAACATATGTGTTCTAATAGATATTTTATCAAACAGAAGTTTTGCTCATGATAATAGCTTTGGAGAGGATGAGAATATGGGCTCTATAAAAATGCTGGCAATTACAATTGGATTCATCTTTCACCCCATAAAAGTCCCTCCTGGACTCTGTCTTTTCCTTGGATATATTAAAGTGGAGCAGAAATTTTCCATGCTTGGGAATCAGTGAAGATATGCAAACAACCAGAAATATGCTAATTAAATAGAAACGAACTGGACAGATTTTGGAGATGAACTAATTGGCAGCAGACGTCATTTAATGTATAATAATGTGAGTTTAGTGACAGTTAATAAACTTTAACAATGCAACCCAGATTCAACAGACTCAACTATGAAGAGAGATTTGTTGAGGCACAATGTGAGAGAGCAGTAACAATAGCAAAGATGTCAGGAGATATAGGCAAAAGAGTACAGCAAATACACCCAGGGTACTTTGGGTTTGCACAAAGCACAGGTCTGGCGCCATCTTGAGAATGCAATTTTTGTCACTATCTTATAGGAAAGAACAAGGTACAGCAAGAATTATGTGAAAGTGACTGTAGAAGCTTTGAACAGTTACACTTCAAATAAAATATAAGGCCGATTTCATGGTATTTAGAAAACTATAGCATATTTGAACAATATGTTTAGTACCGTATATAGATTCTGCAATGAGGGACTCCTTCAAACAGGAAATATGGGTAAAGGGAAGTTAAGTTCAACTATGTTAAGTATATAGAATGGGTCATCAAGGGAGAGTAAGAAATTATTGCATTACTAAAAAATATGAAAGTGTAACATTGAAAACTTGATTTCCTGGACAACGAATCCAGCTACAAAAACAGAAAATGCTAGAAATACTCAGCAGGTCAGGCTTCATCTGTGGGAAGAGAAACAGACTTTGTACTGTAACATTTCAGATCAGAGACCCTTCGTCTGACAGGTCTCTTTTGTTTTAGATTTTCAGCAATTGCAGTTATTTGGATTTTCAGTGAATCTGACTAAAATAACTTCAAATTTTCATACATCTCTCATAATTGTCTTCTCCATAGTTAATCATCTTCTCCCATCACCTGCACCCCCCCCCACCCAACTTAAGTCTCTCCTCATTCTCCATCTTTTACATATAACTGCTTTCTATTCTGCACAGATACCCTCCATTTGTCACACTTCACCATCTTTCCCTATCCTGGGCCTCTCATCCATTTATCATTAGTGTCTCCCTTACATAACACACTTATTCTTACTCGTTTCTCCCACTGCTGACAACACAGCCTCCTTCTCCCACTTATTCCCCAAAACACAAATAATGAAAGTGTGTGGGGAAAAAAAACAGATAATCCAAGTTGATGCAAATTTTATCCCTCTGGTTGAACAATTTCATCCTAACATAAACTGCTCAATATTTTTGCCCCATCAGCTCAGAGTTTAGTTCCAGACTTTACACCATATTGACTCTATAGTTACATTCCACAAAATGGTGCAACAGCATTCTGGTTATTTTACTGGATTTAACATAATCCAGCTTTTGGCATGGACATGTTTATGCACCACTAAGTTTCTATGATAGAATTACTCATTTGAATAACCAAGGTCAAATTACATACAGCAGCTGGGAAATTTAAATTTAGTTAATTAAATAAACATGGAATAAAGAAGGTACTATAGCAAGAGTGGTCATGGAGATAATGGACTGTCGTAAAAATCAAATCTGATCATTAGTATACCCTCAGCGAAGGAAATTTTTTATCCTACCTGGTGTGGCCATTCTGCAACTCCAGATCCACAGAATATTAGAATGTGTGCCTATGAACGATCCTCAGGAGAAAAATAGCTGGCAACGCACACATGACCCTCTCTGTTCAGCAACTGTTTTTAATTGTGACTTAACAATAATATTCTCATGGACTAACGTCAACACAATGGGGAAATCAAAGGTCTAGTGGCAATCTCATGCTTACTGTATCAACCATAAACAGCCCTCAGAAGTTGCCAAGCAAGCCACTCAGTTATAGTAAACTGTCACAGCAAAGTAAAGACATAAAACTAGATGAATCATCTGACAATGGCAAACATGTCAAATTCCAACAGGTCATGTGGTCCATTTAATTCTACAAATTCCTTCTCATAAAAATTTGGACACATGATAAAACTAAAAATTTTGTTCTAACAAATCAGTCTAGCATCAGTTCTGCACAAAAAATGCTGGCATTTCTCACTGTAAATGCCAATGACTTTTGGGACTCCACAAATCCCAAACTTGTTGCCAGCAATTTCCTGCCTGCACTCTGTTTTTTGATTCCACATGTAAAGCAAAAGATTGTTGAGATTCCCCAGATTTAAAATTAGACCTGGTTCATAATCTGCAAGCCCATTCATTTCAGATGCACAGAAAAAATTTAAAATTACTTTATATTTTGTTTTAGTATTTAATATTTTTAATTAAGTGTTTTTTGATTAACTTGAGTTTAGAATTATAACTTTATTTCATAATATTTAAATGTTTCTGACTGTCATTCAGAATCACTGAAAATTGAGGAGCTATTGCAATTAAACTTTGGAAATTGAAGCAACACCTGACACAGCCAAAAAAAAAATTGCTTTTATAACTGAAATATTCTCTTTGCCCAAGAACTTGGCATTCCCTTCAAAGAACTGAGGCAACTCATGCTGACTGCTTGTTTAGCTGGAATGTTTCGGAGGTAATAATTTTGTTAAACCTCTTCCACAAACATTTGCAAGAGCCAGAATAAGACAGAATACCACATGTGGATGATTCAATAATATAGTAAGCTTCCTTTAATACATGATAGTTCATGAAGCACAGCTTAAAACCTGACCTGCTTTACTTATAATCACATTGCAATAAGTGTGCATTTTTAGTGAGTGATGAACTAATACCGCTGGGATCTTTTTATTGAACCATTTTATATAACAGATATGCTTCCATAGTACAAAAATGTCTGGAGATTCTCAACACTACATAAGATCAAAGGATGTTGGCCATACTAGTCCTAATGCCCCTACTTATTTAAATAAGCTTGCAGCCTAATAATTTTGTCCTACTTATTCACCTGTGTACATTTCCATTCCATTTCTGAATTTCAGTGATACCTCCTCTAAATCATTGCGAAAACTAATGAACAGGAACAGTCCCATAGGGAGTCTTATTGCAATCTATTCACAATCAGGCCCAATAAGATCCTTTCTTACTACTAACAAGTCTTCCAACTTGAAGGCTTCAATCATTTATCTAACCAACATTGAATGTCAAATATCCTCATCTTCTGATTATTTTATCCAATAGCCCCAAGTGGCAGCGTATCAAACACTTTCCAAAGATCATTAGACTCAAGTCTACAGATGCACAATCATTCACCATTAATTATTTCCCTTCAAAAAAAAATACAACTGCTATTTTCTCCCACAATATTTTTTTTTAAATTATCCATTATAGAAATGCAGCAGAAACTAGAACAGTAAGCAGAAACAACATAGTCTTTGGAGAGTTTAATCCTGATGCTTTTGTTCCAAATAGTTAAAAAAAAACTCATTTAAAAAATTAATCTCAAGAGCTCCTGCCTAGGTTTACTGATAGAAATTAAAAAATCTGCAAAGCTCCACATTAGACATCGTAACTTACTCAAAACTTTGAGCTCTCAGGAAACATTCCTTTACTTTGATCCTATATAGGAACTTGAATTTAAAAAAATCTTTCCAACCATCAAAGATTATCTGTAGTGTGCTAAACAGAAACAAAATAACTGAGCAACCTGAAAGTAAAATCAGTTTACTTTTATTTCCAAATTTTAAGCATCCGTTGCTTTCCCACTAGGAAACACACTTTAAAATTCCAGTTGACTATTTGATAAATTAACACCTTTAGAAATGGGATTGAAGGTGCTTCCTGAAACCAAATGGACTCCCTCTTATTCTATGGCTTGTTGGTCAGAGTGGAAGTCTGCTTGTTATATTAAGGTTATTTGCAACTTCTAGTAATTACAACAAAGATTAGGACATTAGTGCTCTCAATGTTTTAAACTTCCTTATCCTCAGAAATTGGAGTATTAAACAAATCCTACTCACCAGAACTTGGAAAATCACATAAATATCTTCTGCCTATTTTCTTATAACTTTCAGATTCATCTATATACTTTCCTGACCAGAAATGGATTATATTCACACTTCAAGATAAAATTCTAGCATTGTATAAACTCATTGTATGCTGGCATGGCAGTTACTAACTTTAATTATTTTCAGATACTTCTTTCAATATTTGACACTAATTTCAAAGCTAGGTTTTAGCAAACATTTAAAATTTTCAGCACAATCCAACTGCAGAAACATTGAACGGGTAGTCTACAACTCGATAGCATGAACATTGAACGGGTAGTCTACAAACCAATGGCAAGAACCGTGAATGGGTAGACTACATATTGACTGCATGAACATTGAATGGATAGTCTACAAACTGACGGCATGAACATTGAAAAACAGCAACTCGTATTCCACCTGGGTAGTCTAAAACCTGATAGTGTAAACATTTAAACCCTCCACTCCAGGACATGTGCGATGTTCTCCTTTGTTAGAAAATGGGACTTACCCCCCACTATTGTTGATGGGTTCCTCAACCATTTCTCCCCCCAGACAGAACAGGGATAGAGTTCCCCTTGTCCTCACCTTTCACCCCACCAGCCTACACATCCAGCACATCATTCTTCACAAGTTCTGCTAGCTACAAAGTGATCCCACCACCAGCTGCATCTTCTCCTTCCCACCCCTTTCTGTTTTCTGCAGGGATCACTCTCTCCATGACTCCCTGATTTGCTCATCTCTCCCTGCTCATCACTCCCCACCTACCTCTCTCCCTCCTCAGGCACTTTCCCCTGTAACCGTAGGAGGTGCAACCCATGTTCCTACACCTCCTCCCTCACCAAGATCCAGGGCCCTCAACAGCCCTTCCAGGTGAGCCAGACATTCACGTGCATCTCCTCCAGCCTCGTTTATTGTATTCAGTGCACCCAATGTGGCCTCCTCCACCTGAGAGAGAGATCAGGCACAGACTAGGCAACTGCTCCACTACAGGCTTCTGGAACTCCCAGTTGCTAGCCCTTTTAATTCTCCTCCCCATTCCCAAACCAATACATCTCTCCTCAACCTTCTCCATTGCCAAAGTGAGGCTAACCGCAAACTAGAGGAACAACACCTCATATTCCACCTGGGGAGCCTACAATCCCCAATTCTCCTGAATTCTCAAACTTCAGGTTCACTGCTCCCTCTGTCCCTCTTCTCTCTCATTTACCCAACTCCTATATCCACCCCAGCCCTCATCACCCTTTTTCCCCTCATCCAGCCAATCCATCTGACCATCACCCACACACTCTTTCCACTCCTCCTCCTTGTTCCCATCAGCCATCCCACCTCCCTTATTTGATTCCATACACCACCTTCTTCTCCTGTCAGATTCAATTTTTCACCTTCATCTATCACCTCCCAGCCTTTGTTGTTATTTCCACTCTTCCATCCTCCATCTGCCGAGCTTTTGCTACAGTCATTCCCTTCACCTTTTTATACTGGCCATCTCCCCTCTATCTTTCAATCCAGATGAAGGGTCTCAACATGAAACACCACTGTCCATTTCCCTCCACAGATGCTGCCTGAACCCCTCCCTGAGTTCCTCCAGCATCTTGTTTGTTGCTCTAAAATTCTCAATGCACCTAAAAATAACTCAAGCCATGTGGTTTAAGTGTATACATACTGGAACTATGTTTTAAGCTCAGAATACTTTCCCCAGGGACAAAAGTGCAGGTGGAATTGGTGCTAAAATGGGTCACTGTGAAAGATGTTACAGACCTCGCAGTGATACCAGGAACCTGGCGGAGTGCTCAGCCCTCTGATGGTGTTCCCACAGCAATGAAACTGTTAAAAGTGATCACATCACCACATGAAGTAAGGAGTGAAGTGCCTTGGAGCCACCAAGTCAAAGGCTGTCAGTGAGAGCAGGTGTTTAGCAGGTAGGGACGAGCAGCACTGCTGCACAGCGCTGGCCTCAGGGCAGATGCTTCAGATGTTGATGAACTACCCGGACTCTATGGCCTCTATCAGCATCTTCTGTTGGATGTCTTGGAAGCTGCTGTCCCTCCATCTTTTTGTCTGGCTGGACAGCTCTCGAGTTCCAGTTGAACATAGACAGGTGGGGTGGGTTATAACAGCTTCCATCACATCAATGGACCAGTCCCTACTAATCCCTCATAATGGTCTATTTACTGTGCCAATCAGGATGAACACCTGAACCCTGCATCTTAGCACTGAGCAGCTGCATCATCTGCTCCAATACCAAGCCCTCATGGGCAGCTCCTACACATTGAGTTGGTGATTCACTCCACATCGAGCTGTATAGTGATGAGATCACTGTTTCTCTCCTCTGGGAGAAACAGCAGAGAGCAGGGATTTGCCCCAGGCTCCTGGCATAGCAGCATGTAGCCCGATGGAATTCTTTTTTAAAAAAAAGTACATGGTGGTTAACAACTGTGTATGTTTGGACTTTAAGAGTACTGAAGGAATCAGCTCTCTGTAGCAGTATAATGCAAAATCATGACATAAGTTGGCAAGAGAAAACTAAGTATGCAATCAATTTAGGAATTGTTATTGTATAAGATACAATAAAGTGATATAGGCATAATGCAAAGCTCAAGAAATATCTTTCTATTAATACATTAGATCCATTGTTGTATTCTATAAATAACCATCAACTTAGCTGGTAGCATGTGCAGTTCAAAATTTCACTGAGCAGTTAAAAATATAAATTACCACTAACCGCAGTGCCAAGGTGTAGGTACCAGGTTGACGTTGGCTTTCCCGAATAATATAACTTCCTTCTGCTACACTTAGCAGATGATCGGTTGCTTCTCGCGAAATCATTCCATGAAACCTATTTGCAAAAAAATAATGAAATGTTGTCATAAAATGCTGCAGCTATAGCATCTGCAATTTATGTGGCTCTTTTGTATAAAATTAGTCCTCCATACAAATCAATCTTAACAATTAAATACGATCTTATATTTTTATGAAGCATCTATGGGGGTAAAAAAGATTCAAATTAAAGGAAGCATTTTTAAAGTAATAACAGGGTAACTGAATTTGAAAAATGACATATAGAACGACTGCTAAGATTGGGGAAAGACTAAAAATCACATAGGATCAGATATAAACAATGCTTGAAATTGTTATTCCAGTGGCTGTGCTAGTAAAAGTGTGGCAATAGCATCACATGACACATTTGCCCCTTTACCTCAACCACATCTCAAGTCAAAGTGACAGAGTTGAATAGACGTAGGCAACCATGCAATTATTAACACATGTTGGGACACCACTCTGTGGAATTTCAAGAGAGATCTCCTTCACTTGTCCTCTTTCTAATACCATGGAATTTCAAGGCACTGATGAAATGTGACGAACGAATCTATTTTACTACACTAGGAATGGTAATCTGGGACAACTTTTTAAACACTGATCTATGATGGAAAAATCACATTGAATATAATGGACTTTTATTGCCTTATAACAAAAGGAGATATGTTTTACCGCATCAGTCCCTCACTTGGTATTCAGGGTGATGTTCCCAGGAATGAGGAACTGAATATGTCCTAAAAGGGGTCATTACATACTGCACTCTCATTGGCCAAGTACCAATTATGTAATTCATTTTCACTGGCTGAACATGAACAATATGGCTGTACTTGGCAAGTTGGTAAGTTTTCACAATTTTGTCTTTTTTGGTTTTGTTTTAGCAAGAATATTTTTCACTGGGCCAAGAACCCTATAAATATATTTGCACTCTGCAGGGCAATACTAAGCAGAGTACCAATTTATCTATAAAGCAATGCAATGATTCTCTACAAGAATTCTCAATCCTATTTAATCGTGCATTTAATCATTCAGAACATCCATCCTTTTCTTCCAACAAAGAGTTCCAAAAACAATGATGCAATTAACTTGCATTTATAATTCAGAGACATAAAAGAAAGTAGCAACACCACAAATTCTCTGACTAAATTAAACTCACAACCCATTTCCTGCACAAAATTTTTATGAAATCTAGGATTATGTCTAATTGCCAATTATTCTGCACATAAAATGCAAAGGTTGTAATGTCAAAGTAATGGCGCAAGCTCAAAAACAACAATGCATTGAAGTTAAATAAGGATATGATCCTGGTCTGGTACAATATTAGTCACTTAACCAGCATAAGGCATGAAACCCTTTCCAACTTCATGCCTCACTTACAGATTAACAGCATTAAATTACATTATTATTTCAACATCTTGCCCATGGATAAAGAAGTTTAGTTGTGCCCAAAATCAGTTCCTGAGAGGCTACCATATGCACTTATAAGAAGCAAATACTGGGTAAATGACCATGCACTTCAAAGTAACGCATTCCATCAAACATTTTCAGAAATGCAAGCCATAAAATCAATACAAATGATTCCCTTTTCTTCCATAGCAATATAATTCTTTAACTACAATTAATTTCACATTAAAAGTGCTTTATTTCTTAATGTCTTTAAAGAGAAAAAGACGAGCATTTGAGCCAGAAAATCATTTCAGGTTGGAAGCAAGCTGGACCAGTGCTGTCGCTCAACTATAACCAAGCCTGCAAGCTTCCAACCACCTTCACATGGTGTTAGGAGCGAGGAAGCCTTTGCATCAGCAGGCTATCTTGCTGGCATAATTCAGCCTGGATTTTTCAGGGCACTTGGATGGCTGAGTAGCAGAAAATCCCTGGCTGAGTGGCACTTTTCATGACACTCTTTTCACCCAGAAAAGAGTGTCATGGAGTCAGAAAGATACAGCAATGGAAACAGGCTCATTTGTAATCTTCTGTTTCCAAGACCCCAATCAAACAAAATAACCTCTTGCGAACATCACTGGCAACGTCATCATTTATTGTCCATCCCCAACCGCACGTCAACTGAGGATGCAGTTGAAGTTCAATCACATTTGTGGATTGTTTAACCCTGATTTATACCATGGAGCCCCCCCTCCACAGATTCTGTCTAAACTTCTTGCTGCCTCGGTAAAGCCAACAACGTATTCAAAGACTCCACTCACCCTGGACGTTCTCTCTCCTCCCATCGGGCAGAAGATACAAAAGCCTGAAGGCACGTACCACCAGGCTCAAGAACAGCTTCTATCCCGCTATTATAAGACTACTGAACAATCCCCTAGTACAATAAGAATGGACTCTTGACCTCACAATTTACCTCGTTATAACCTTGCACCTTATTGTCTGTACTTTCTCTGTAACTTTAACACTTTATTCTGCATTCTGTTACAGTTTTCCCTTGTACTACCTCAAATGCACTGATGTGATGAAATGATCTGTATGGATGGCATGCAAAATAAAGTTTTTCACTGTACCTCAGTACGTGACAATAATAAATCAATTTACTAATTTAAATTTACTTATGTCAGGCCTTGCCTGCATGGTGGAAAAAGTTTGGGGAAGGGTATGGTTGACTTTAACCCCAGCATCATCAGTCAGTGAAGATCCAGTTGTTGTTCCCCATGCTCACCTAGGAGACTAGCACTACACCCAAATCACTTGAAAACTGCTAAATTCTCTTAGAAGTTCAGCAGAATACCTGAGGATTTGTTGAACAGTGTATATTGTGGCCTAATCAGTTGATGCAAAAATTGACCAAGGGTAGGCTGCATGTTCTGGCCCACAACATTCCAAGTGTAATCTAGGACTGCCTTTCTGTTGGGAGAATAATGAGCTTCACAGGTAATAATTAATCAGTCCCATAAAGCAGTTGGATAAGGGTATCCATTCAAAATATCCAATATGACAAGATTTTTTGGGGAGCCAGGTGCCTTTAGCGCTAGCATCATCATTGTGCACAAAGGATAGTTGTGTGACCTCCACGTGTCATGGGATTTGGTGGAGGGAGAGTGTTTTGGCCAGGAATTTGTCAGGGTTGTTGAGGTTTCACTAAGTGGTGCCCATGACAGCCTTTACTTTCAAGTAGCAAGCTAGAGAGTGATGGTTGAGACTTTCTAGCCCTGTATATCATCTTTCACAGCTTCAGAACATCCCAAGTTATTTACAGCCAATAAAGTACTTCTAAAGTGTAGTCACCGTTGTGTTTGAGGAATCATAGCATTCAATTTGCACACAGTAAGCTCCCACGCTGGTTATTAACTGCTAAACAATCAGTTTTTGTCTTGTTGCCAGGGGAACAATTAACATCTGAGACACTGGATTTAACTCCCCTGATCTTCTTAAATAGTGCCTTTGGATTTTTTACACGCACCTGACAATGCAGATAAGGCCTCAGTTTAATAATGCATCTGCAGGTTGACATCTGTGACAATACAGCACTTCCTCAGTTCTGCTTCAGAGCATCAGTCTAGATTTTTGTGCTCAGATCTCAGGGTGGAACTTGACCCTTATATCTCAGAGGCAAGAGTGCTACCAGTGAGCCACAGTGGCACTGTAAGGCTTACAAATTTGCTACCCAGGAAGAAACACATAGAATACAGTTTTTATAAAATTCAATTCAAATTATTATTTAAGGATTTATTTCCGCTATTCCATTTATAACATGTTTAAGCAAGTAGTTTCAGAAAACACAAAATAAAAACTAAACCTGCACTCACTCTCTTCCATAGTACTTGGGTCTGTTTTCCACCTGTAATTAAAAAAGAAGTCTACTTGTTTAAAAAAAACACATTATAATGCATGTATAAGCTGTATTGTAAAATTAACCAAAGGAATATGAATTGCATTTGGTGCATAACAATTGTGCACAATACAATTCTTCATTGGATGTTCAGCTCACTTGTGGCTCATGCAAAGGGCAAAACATTGTTTCAGGCATATGCCCTAATGCTTATGGCAAAGCCTTTACCAAAATTATGGCTGGTCCACATCCAGCCTGGAATGGCTACATGTAACCCATCACCATTAAGAACCTTAAGGTACTTGTGTCTTTTTATGTTGTGAAATATTTTCATTATATACAAAACCTTTTCTTAAGACATAATGAAATAAAAGCATAAACATTTTTTAGAAAGGAGAGCACATAGAAAATTGTGTTAGGTGGATAAAGAGGTGCAAAATAAATGTTTGAATCTGGAATAACATTATCAACAAATGGAAACATTCTAAACTGAAAAGATTAAATAGACTCTGTGAACCAATTCAAAGAGCACTTTCTACTCTCAAAATGAATTTCTATAAATCCTTCAAAGGTAAATCTCTCATTGTAAGATATTAGTAACTGCATGAATGGAATACCTTCACACTGAAAAGAAATACATTTAAAAAAAGCTCTTGTACCTAATCCTGGTTTAATTAAATATGAAAACAAACAGCAGAGCTGACTATGCCAATAAATGTATGCCTGTCAATTTCATAAAGGATTAACATTTCAGTAGCTTTATTAAAATAAGAACCCTCATGGCTATCAAATCTCCAAATTCAGAGTGCTCCAAAAGTAGATTATTTTGAGCTACTGAGAGTTTGAAGGAAAGAAACAGGTTAAACAATATTTAGTGCACTAATCCTTTCAAAGCTGTCTTGTACTAACTGTAACAGTTGAATCTATTTTGCATCTGCTGCTTCTTTAAAATACATTAAATGGAAGTATTTGTATTCCCTTATGTAGTTTGGCAAATAAGATATTTCAGATCACAATCATGCAATTGTTATGGCTCAAAAGCTGAAACTTTTCTATTACATAGAAATGTTTGTGGTACAGGTGTCTCCTCCTCTCACCCTTACGCTGGGTTGCGTTTCTAGAAAACAATCTGTATCGCAATCTTCTGTGACGCAAACAGCATCATCTGCGCATGCATCAAGAAATGTGAGTTGTAAAAAAAAATTTGTGAATTCTGTAAAGGCGAATTTCCATAATCTAAATTGCCGTAATGTGGGGGTCCCTTGTATACAATTTCTGCATCATTCATAATATATAACACCAAAGGGTAATGGGAAGCATAGTAGTAAGGCAGCAAGTGGGGAAAAAATGTTGGGTATATTGGGCAGAGGAGACTGAAAGGTCAGCAAGCACGGAAGGGCTGGCAGGTTCAACCGCATGTACTTCAATGCAAGAAGCCTGATGGGCAAGTTGGATGAGCTTACAGCATGGATCAGCACTTGAAATTATAATGTTATTGCTATCACAGAAACATGGTTGAAAGAAGGGCAGGACTGGCAAGTTAATGTTCTGGGGTTTAGAAGTTTCAAATATGACAGAGGGAAATCCAAAAGAGGAGGGGGAGTTGCACTAACGATTAGGGAGGATATAACAGCAGTAATTAACAGAGGATATCCTGGAGGGATCATCCAATGAGATCATTTGGGTAGAACTTATGAATAAGAAAGGGACAATCGCTTTGCTGCAATTAGGGCCTCCCAACAGTTAGGAGAAATTAAAGCGACAGAAAGATGTAAAAGCAATAGGGATATAGTAGTGGGGGATTTTAACTTTCCCAATGCTGACTGGGATTTCCTTAGGGCAAGGGACTTGGGCAGAATTTGTTTCTTTCCCCCCCATACAATATGTAGAGAGTCCTATTTGAGACAGGGCAGTACTCGACCTTATCTTAGGAAATGAAACTGGGCAGGTTGTGAAAGTGTCATGGGGGAACACCTTGGGAGCAGTGACAATAATTCTGTAAATTTCACATTATGGAAGGGGATTAGGTTGGTCCTCAAGTGAAGACCTTCGATTGTCGGAAGACTGATTTACAATAGCATGAGAGGACCTGCAGAAAGTAAATTGGGAGCAGATGCTTGTGGATAAAACAACAGCTGATAAGTAGGAGTCATTTGAAAGAGAGTTGGTAAGAGTTCAGGGTCAGAATGTTCCAGTAAGGGAAAGGCAAAGCTGGCAAGATTAGGGAAACTTAGATGACAAATGATATTGAAGACTTGATCAGGGGAAAAGAGGAAACATATGGTAGGTATAGGTAACAGGGATCGAGGGATTCCCTTGAGGAACATAGAGCGTGTAGGAGAGAACTTAAAGAAATTAGGAGGGCAATAAGGGACCATAAAGATGATTGGCAAGATTGAGAAGAATCCCAAGACATTATTTAAGTACAATGGGAGCAAGAGGGTAGCCAGGGAAAGAGTGGGTCTCCTTAGGGACCAAAGAGGTATCTATGTGTGGAGGCAGGCAATGTGGACAAGGTCCTAAATGAATAGTTGTCATCTGTATTCACCAAGGAGAAGGACATGGAAGATAGTGAATTCAGGGAGGGGAAGGTGGATAATCTGCAGCAGGTCAGTATTGAGGAGGAGGCGGACGTGTTAAAGGTCATGGGACACATAAGAGTTGATAAATCCCCAGGACCGGATGAGAACTCAGATAATCATAGTGTTGTACAGCACCAAGTCCATGCCGATCTTTTGTCCTATCTACACTAATCCCACTTACCTGTACTAGGTTCATATCCTTCTAAGCCATTCCCATTTAAGTGCATAATCTAAATGCTTCTTAAATATAGCAATTTGTATCCCTCCTCTAGCATCGAGTTCCAGATATCAACCATAATCTATCCCAGGTTGCTATGGGAAGCAAGGGAAGAGACAGCTGGGGGCTTTATGGAGATTTCTGCATCTTCATTATCCACAGATGAGGCACCAAAAGACTGGAGATTAGCTATTGCTGTTCCTTTATTTGAGAAGGGCATCGGGGATAAGCCAGGTAACTACAGGCCTGTGAGCCTTCAGTAACACTTTCCCTTATGTCAGTGGTAGGGAAGTTATTGGAGAAAATCCCAAGGGATAGGAATTATGTACCTTTGATCAGGGACAGTCAGCATGGCTTTGTGTGGGGGAAATCCTGCCTCATTAATTTGAGTTTTTTGAAGAGGTAACTAAGAATGATGAAGGCAAGGTAGAAGACATTGTCTGTATGGACTTTAGTAAGGCACTTGATAGGGTCCCACATGGTAGACAGGTCGAAAAAAAAATTAAGGCACATGGGATCCAACATGAATTGCCTAATTGAATCCAAAATTGGCTTGGTGATAGAAGGCAGAGAGTAGTGGTAGAAGGATGCTTTTTTGATTAGAAGACTGTGACCAGTGGTGTACTGCAGGGATTGGTTGTAGAACAGAGGAACCTAGGATTAAGCATACATTATTCCCTGAAAGTGGCAATAGATAGGCATAGTGGTGAAGAAGGCATTTGGCATGCAGGTCTTCATCAGTCAGAGCACTGAGTATAGGAGTTGGAACGTTATGTTGCAGTTGTACAAGACACTGGTGAGGCCACACCTGGAGTATTATGTACAGTTTTGGTTACCCTGTAAAAGGAAAGACATCATTAAGCTGGAAAGAGTGCAAAGAAGATTTATGAGAATGTTGCCAGGACTTGAGGGCCTGAGTCACAAGAAGAGGCTGGGCAGGCTTGGAATTTATTCACTGGAGTGTAAGGGACTGAGGGGTGACCTTACAGAGATGTATAAAATCATGAGGGGTATAGATAAGGGTTTTTTTTCAGGGAAAGGGAATCAAAAACTAGAGGGCTTAGGTTTAAGGTGAGAGGGGAAAGATTTTAAAGGGATCTGAGAGGCAACTTCCAGAGGAAGTGGTTGAGGCAGGTACAACATTTAACATTTAAAAGACTCTTGGACAGGTACACAGATGCTAAACATTTCGAGGGATATGGGCTAAATGTAGGCAAATGGGACCAGACAGGAAGTTGGGCATAGCATTGGCAGATGGAATTTAATCCTGACAAGTGCGAGGTGATGCATTTTGAGAAGTCAAATAGGCATAGGACACACAGTAAATGGTGGGCTTCTAAGGAATGTTGATGAACAGAAGGATCTTGGGGTTCGAATATACAGCTCCCTGAAAGTGGCAACATAGGCAGATGGGGTGAAGAAGTAACAAGGCATGCTTGCTTTCATAGGTCATGGTATGGAATACAACAGTGGGGACATTATCATGCAACTTTCTAAGACACTGATTAGACTACACATGGAGTATTATGTGCAATTCTGGTTGCCACACTAATGGAAGGATGTGGTTGCGCTTGAGAGACAACAGAGGAGATTCACCAGGATGTTACCTGGATTGGTGACCTTTAGCTATGAGGAGAGATTGGATAGGCTGAGCTTGTTTCCCTGGAATAAAGAACGTTGAGGGATGGCCTGACAGAGGTATATAAAATTATAAGAGGCATAGATAGGGTAGATGGTCAAAATCCTTGCCCATGGTAGGGGTATCAAAAACAAGAGGGCATAGGTTAAGGTGAGAGGAAAGAGTTATAAGGGGGATTTGAAGGGAAAGTTTTATTTTTACACAGAGAGTGGTTGATATCTGGAATTCGGTGCCAGAGGTGGTGGTGGAATCAGATACAATCATTATGTTTTAGAGACATTTAGACATCCACTTTAATAGGCAACGCATAGAAGGATACTGCCCTATTGTAGGGAAATGGGATACGTATGGATGGGCAAAAAGGTTGGCATGGACACAGTGGTCTGGAGGCCCCATTTCTGTGCTGTACAACTCTGAGTTATATAATCTTAGTTCAAATATGTGTGATGTGTAAGCATATTATATCATTGCAATAAATATCTGATAATCTAAAAAAATGCTTTGTTAAATCTCTCCTTAACCTCCAAAATATGCTAACTGTGAGTCATGCTGCCAGCTGCATTACATTACATCAGCAGGTCATTCTTCATACAGTGGCATGCAAAAGTTTGGGCACCCCTGGTCAAAATTTCTGTTACTGTGAATAGCTAAGCAAGTAAAAGATGACCTGATTTCCAAAAGGCATAAAGTTAAAGATGACACATTTCTTTAATATTTTAAGCAAGATTACTTTTTTATTTCTATCTTTTACAGTTTCAAAATAACAAAAAAGGGCCCAAAGCAAAAGTTTGGGCACCCTGCATGGTCAGTACTTAGTAACACCCCCTTTGGCAAGTATCACAGCTTGTAAACGCTTTCTGTAGCCAGCTAACAGTCTTTCAATTCTTGTTTGGGGGATTTTCGCCCATTCTTCCTTGCAAAAGGCTTCTAGTTCTGTGAGATTCTTGGGCCGTCTTGTATGCACTGCTCTTTTGAGGTCTATCCACAGATTTTCGATGATGTTTAGGTCGGGGGACTGTGAGAGCCATGGGAAAACCTTCAGCTTGTGCCTCCTGAGGTAGTCCATTGTGGATTTTGAGGTGTGGTTAGGATCGTTATCCTGTTGTAGAAGCCATCCTCTTTTCATCTTCAGCTTTTTTTTTACAGATGGTGTGATATTTGCTTCCAGAATTTGCTGTTATTTAATTGAATTCATTCTTCCCTCTACCAGTGAAATGTTTCCTGTGCCACTGGCTGCAACACAAGCCCAAAGCATGATTGATCCACCCCCGTGCTTAACAGTTGGAGAGGTGTTCTTTTCATGAAATTCTACACCCTTTTTTCTCCAAACATACCTTTGCTCATTGCAGCCAAAAAGTTCTATTTTAACTTCATCAGTCCACAGGACTTGTTTCCAAAATGCATCAGACTTGTTTAGATGTTCCTTTGCAAAGTTCTGACACTGAATTTTGTGGTGAGGACGCAGGAAAGGTTTTCTTCTGATGACTCTTCCATGAAGGTCATATTTGTGCAGGTGTCGCTACACAGTAGAACAGTGCACCACCACTCCAGAGTCTGCTAAATCTTCCTGAAGTTCTTTTGCAGTCAAACGGGGGTTTTGATTTACCTTTCTAGCAATCCTACGGGCAATTCTCTCGGAAAATTTTCTTGGTCTTCGATACCTCAACTTGACCTCCACCGTTCCTGTTAACTGCCATTTCCTAATTACATTACAAACTGTGGAAATGGCTACCTGAAAACACTTTGCTATCTTCTTATAAGCCTTCTCCTGCTTTGTGGGCATCATTTATTTTAATTTTCAGAGAGCTAGGCAACTGCTTAGAGGAGCCCATGGCTGCTGATTGTTGGGACAAGGTTTGAGGAGTCAGGGTATTTATAAAGCTTTGTAATTTGCGTCACCTGGCCTTTCCTAACGATAACTGTGAATAAGCCATAGCCCTAACAAGCTAATAAAGGTCTGAGACCTTGGTAGAAGTTATCCGAGAGCTCAAATCTCTTGGGGTGCCCAAACTTTCGCATGGTGCTCCTTTCCTTTTTTCACTCTAAAATTGTACAAAACAAAAATAATACACTAATCTTGCTTAAAATATTGAAAAGAATGTTTCATCTTTAACTTTTAACTTTATGACTTCATCTTCTACTCACTTAACTATTCACAGTAACAGAATTTTTGACCAAGGGTGCCCAAACTTTTGCATGCCACTGTATACAGGGTAAGAGAGCAAGCTATTTGAATAATAAGAGGCCTCACAATCAAATCAACTTCACTTCTTTCCCAATTCTATACCATGCAATTAGGGTCACTTGAAAGTAATCATGAGCATAAAGTCTGGTGATTTTTGCTCTTTAGTCCAAGGTCAATGAAACTAAACACCACTTTCCCAACAATTATTTAATTGTATTCCGTTTCCGGATTGAGTGAAACCTTTAATTTGCAGCACTCACCACAATTTAAAAAAAAAACAATTCAGGAATTACAGATTGATCCTATTTCAAATGCAAGGCTTCTTCTGAGGATTATGTGCAAGAAATAAATATTTTGAAATCTTATCAAAGAAATCTTAATCAAATATCTGCTAACTTTCTTATTTTGGTGCATAAATGATGCTGTGCTAAAGAACTAATTTATCAAATTTATCAATATTTTCAACAGTGTAACCGAAAGGGTATTACATTAAAACTCCTGTAATTAGGCATCCTTAGGACTTTGATAGTGCTGGACTATCAGATCTTCTGGATTAATAAATGTTACTCTTATTCATACGCAAACACACTTTTATTTCACTTTTTGTTTTACATATTACACAGTGGTATAACAAATGTTCCAATGACGCCTGCGAGTTCAAATGGAGTGGGAAGTACACAAGCACTCTGAACCCCACCTCTGGCCGCAAACCCCACCCTGTTCCTGATTCCTGGTGTTCTGAATCCCAACCCTAGCTCCAACCTGGTCTGGACCCTGACCCCAGCTGCACTCCAATCTCTGCCCGCACACCTTGTTTGAACTCTGGATCCTGGACTCACATACCAGACTAATGAGTGAGCCAGATGCTGAACCATCAGAATTTCAGAATAATCAGACGCTGGACTATTGTAATTTTACTGTATTTGGAGCAATTACTTTGAAAGAGGTTTCTTATTCAAAGCTTAAAATAATTTGTTTGTAACTAATAAATAAATGCTCTTGAATAATAAAATAAATAATACTTGGAGTAAAACTGTGTACTTGATTTTCAATTCTGCCACTATTATATTTTAGGTATACAATGTCTGCATCAGTCATGACATATAATACCACAAGTTATATTTTTTTCATATTAATTTTAGCAATATCCATTTCCAAATTCTGTGGCTAAAGTACTGCCTTCCTAAAGGTTTCCCTATTGCAGCTCATCAGTCTTACAGTCACACCCTCTCCCATTCTTGGGATCACTACTGCTAAGAACACTATCTGAGCTTTGGCAAATTCACTGCCACCAGCACAAAAATCTAGAATTTCACATCCATCATCTTTCCAGAAACAACACTGCCACAAAAACAGTACTGGCTTAAGGATCAGTGCCACCTTCTCTAGACAATTATACAAAACTTATCTCAGTATTGTCAATGTCATAAAACAAATTGTAAAAAAACTTATGGGCATGGAGGGGTGGAGAGACAGAAGTAAATAACAGCCTCTGTTGTAAAGCTAGTACTTTTCTGGTCAGGTAAACCAGGAACAGATCACAGATCTATTCTATAATTTTCTATTAAAGAAAGAATCACAAACATACAAAAACCACATAATTCAACAAGGTCTGCTCAGGTAAACAGGGACCAATTCCTGCTTCAGACTGTGTACAACAGGATCAGAGGAAGAACTGACCTGAAAGGTGATACCTAGCTTGCTAATAGGGACAGTGGGACATACTTATTTTCCTTGTCACACGGAGTGACACTGAATTATGATGAATTGGGGGGAATTAACTTTAAATACCACTCTGCTTGCTCACTTGACAACTGTAAAATTACCAACTGGTTTACTTCCAGCATCAACTCATTTTGTTAAATCAATCCACCTTTCAAACAACTGAAGAAATGCACTTGGGGCATGGGTGAGATTACTATGTCCAGTGCATCTGTCAAGGAGTTCACTATTACAACTTCTCAATGCTACAATCTCAAGAAATTTTACGAAAAAAGGCAAACTCCTAATCATAATTAGCATGGGATCTGCAGTACTAAAATCAATGACTAATGCAGACACATTTCTAACAACTCTAACTGTGTAGTTACCTTGACAATTTTTTTTTGTTGAACTGCATGTTATTTTGCTCCACAAGTTTTGATTTGATAGCAAGGTCACTTTTTTTAAATATAGGAGTATTTCATCCTGAGCAATGGCTCAAAAGAACAAATCTCATAAATTATGTATTCAGATTCTTACTGAATTTGAAGTATTTGTGCAGCAGATTGAAATAATTTTGGATAAATGAATTAGGACAGAAACGACTTGATTGTAAATCCACTTGACTGTAAATCAAAGATACATGGTTAACATGAAACCAACCTCACACGTGCATGTAATCCTCCTTGGATTAGGAGCTTCCTGTTGTAACTGATACACTGGAAAGTGGGAAGTGAAAAATCAAAGTTAAATTATAATTTAAGAACACAACTGATGTACAAAATTATGGTAAATTGTTACTTAGACAGGAGACACAAAATAAAGCATGACTTATACAAGGTAACACTGCAGATCAATTGATTTCAAAAGCACGGCAATTTTTTTCATAGTTTATAGTCAAAATTGATAGGGCTTGTTATCCTGTTTTCTTTGTTTCTGCTGAAAAGAATCTAGCACCTTATTCCAGTAGTGACAATTGCATTTTGAAAACTCCACAGAATACAAACTGAAGTGGTAAAATGTGGAGCTGTTTACTGTACACAATCTCAAAATAGTCGTCAGCTTTTCTTAACAGCATGTTTTTATTTTGGCTTCAATGTATTTAAAATGCTAATTTAGCCCATGTTAACAAATGGAAAATTACAAATTTAGCACATTCTAGCTTTTCTCTGGTAGTCAAAAAGCAGTTTTGAATGGTATACATGTATAATTTCTGTTGAACAGAAACTACAACAGTGTAATTCCAGGGCTACATAGATTTACTTTATCAGCTTAGACTTCAAATTTTTCCAAAGTAGTTCTATCTGAGGACAAAATATGCTTCAGAATGTTCAAAGATTTCTAACCAATAGTTCCAAAATAGCAAGGGAAATTGAACAGAGAACTCATCTCTTTCTGAGCATCTTCTGAACTTGTAATATTTTGACAGCTTGTGGTTAAGCCAACAGTAGACTGCAATCACATTTCCAGCCTCAGAAAAAGCATTCTGTTTTTCATTTCAGAGAACTATCTAAATCAGCATCAAAACGTAATATATCTTCTTTGGAGAGTGGACGGTGGCATAAAATTGCCATCATGGGCAGTACAGTGTATTTCATTGAATCAGGTTTAGGTTAAGTACATGGGATCTCAAGATAAATTTCACCCTAATAATCAGCCTTAGAAAAAAAAATGCACAAAGGAAAAGCTGACTGAATTCTTTAGACTAAAGATAAAAAAAAATTACTGGAATCATTAGATACATTTCAGTTTAATCCTAAATAAAGTTAGATTTATAAGCTAAGTTCAAAGAAGTTCCTGCAATGCTCAAAAGATTGAGCTCAATTAATTCCTTACTTGTTATTCTCACACTGGAAAATTTAGTAGCACTCTTTATGTTAAAAATATAAGTATTGGAATTGATTTTCCTTATCTCACTAGAATAAGTCTCTGAGAGGACTGTTTTCACCCAGGCAGTTTTGGAGATAATAATAATTTGTTTCGATCAGATTGCCCTTTCCAATCCACTGTCAGATTTGAATGTACCAAACTTAACCTCAAACAGCAGCACAATTGAGATTGACAAATTTACAAAAACCAAAGAATGTGCATTGCGCCGAAGCATCACCTAGGAATCAGGACTTAAGTATATGAAGGATTTAATTAGAGAAACAAAGGACTGCAGATGCTGGAATCTAGATGAAAATCTAGAGGAATCCAGCATCATCGTGTTTTTCATTGAAGGATTTAATTAACTCTTTTACATTTCCTACCACATGGGTTAACAATACTCTTTGGGGAGAGATATAAAGGGAGGAATTTCGATCTTTTCAATATCATGGTCAGTGATATTCCTTGATGAAAAGGATTTGAAAAGGGTATAATTCAAGTTGGGGTAGTAACATTCTGGCACATTTTTCTTCCAAATATTTTTACACTTTGATAATTTGTGGCACTTCACTTAAGACCTAGCTGATAAATCATAGAACTCACCCAACTGAGGCAAGTGAGTTCCAGTGAGAGGCAGCTCTGTGACTTGAACTCGTGACCTTCTGGTTGGAAGTTGAGTGTTGTACCACTACAGCTATGGGCTACCAAGACTTTATCATTTCAGAAGTCTTCAGATAATCTATATACAATTATTGAAAGTACTGTAAGACACTTCATTCACGAGGAAATTAATAGATTCTTCTACAATACAGTACTTCAGATAGAGACTTCAACTTAGCAAATTTCTCTTCACTTTAGTACAACAGCATAAGATAGTAACCAAAACTATATTCTTCCTGAAACATAGTTGTATGGATAGCAAAAGAATACTTGTTCATGAGCTACCTCACAATCTCAAAATTCAGCTACTTATCTAGGGATGTGGGAAAGGATGTCAAAAAACTGGAGAGTTTGTTTAAGGAACTTGCTTTTGCAATCAATGCAAGTTCACTTTAAATCTTCTGATTCGAATTTTAATCAAAATAAGTTTGTACTTACAGTAAGATTTCCAAACTGGAGGCTTATATTCATCATTTTCTGTGTACAAAAAAAAGTTGAAGAAAAATTACAAGAAAAGAAATTAAACTTGAACAAGTAGTATTGACAAATTTTCCTGTGGGATAATTTCTAATTTTATACAGAAGTTGAATTAATGATAGAGAAGAGTGATTTTGAATGGTATGTTTTCAATTTTCAAACAACTCACATGTTTCAGGAAGTTGGTCATTCATTTGTTCCATATTACAAAAACACAAAGAGTAATGCAATGTTACCAGTTTATATTTGACCCAAAGCCAAACACAAGCAACATCTCCTTAAAACCCTTAATCAAGTCAAGTAGGGACCCAAATCTTGATTCATGGTAGCTAGCCGCAGATTCTTGAAAGATCCTCCTCTATAACACCATAGATTGCTAACTTACCTATTCCATTAACTCATCCTTTACATGGAATAGATTACAAAATAACAGAAATACAGGACAAAGGCAAAGCTGAATAGTTTCAATTTCATACCCCAAAAATTTAATCTTACAGATCAAACCTAACCAGTATTATTAAATATATGACATAGTTGCTTTATGAATAACATTAGTTTAAAGATAAAAGCAAAAAACTGCATATGTTGGAATCTGAAACAACAATAGAAAATGATGGAGAACCGCAGTAACTCAGGCAGCATTTGTGGGAAGAGAGACATTGATAGAGTGATGGACAGTCTAAAACTGGACTAGTAGGAACATTACCAGCTAAATACTCATAAGGAAGAAATTGCTCTAACAACATTTTTTTTTAAAATCAGTATTAAGTTATGCCCATTCTTGGATACACCAAACAATGGTACTGGAGCTCCTTGGATTATTAGATAAACTGATCTCATCCTGATTTCATGCAGGAAGTTGTGGACATTGCTCAGTCCATCACAAAAACCAGACTCCCCTCCATGGACTCTGTCTACACTTCTCGCTGCTTTAGAAAAGCAGTCAGCATAATCAAAGACCCCTTCCCCCCCCCCAGGACATTGTACCTTCTCCCCCCTTCCATCGGGTAGCAGATACAAAAGCTTAAGTACCTGTACCACCAGGCTCAAGGGCAGCTTCTATGCTGCTGTTAAAAGACTCTTGAATGAAATTCTTGTACATTAAAGGTGAACTCTTGACCTCACAATCTACCTCGTCATGGCCCTTGCACCTTATTTTCTACCTGCACTGCACTTTCTCTGTATCTGTAAACACTAAATTCTGCATTCTGTTATTGCTTTTCCCTTGTACTACCTCGATGTACTTATGTTTTGAGATGATCCATATGGACAGCTTGCAAAACAAAGTTTTACCACTGCATCTTGGTACATGTGACAACAATAAACCAAAACCAATTCCAATTCAGGATGAAAGGACCAGTGAACAAGCTAGATCAAGAAGCAGGTTTACAAAACATCTGAAAAGAGAGGAAGGTAGGCATGGCAAAGTTTTGGGAGATAATTCAAGAAATTGTTGCCAAAGCAATTGAAGACTTGGCTGTCAATGGAGAAGAGATTAAAATCAGGCATGTTCTTCAACTGCAAGAGTTTCAAGTATCCTAGTGTGTTGTAGATCTGTAAGAAGTTACAGAACAGGAAGGGCATGGAGCATGGCACGGAAGAATCATAGAATCACAGAGCACAGAATTAGCCCTTTTGGCCCACCTCATACCTGCCAACCATAATGCCTATCTACACTAATCCCATTTGCCAGCATTAGGCCCGTATCCCATTAAGCCTTTCCTATTGATAAGTACCCATCCAAATGCCTTTTAAAAGTTGTTATTGTATCTGCCTCCACCACCTCCTCTGGCAGCTTGTTCCAGATAGCCACCACCCTCTAGGTGAAAAGCTTACCCCTCAGATTGCCTTTAAATTTCTCCCCCTCTCACATTAAACCTATGCCTTCAGTTCTAGACTCCCCTGCCCTGGGAAAAAGACTCTGACTATCTATCCTATCCATGCCCCTCAATTTTATAAACCTCTATAAGGTCACACCTCAGCCTCTTATATTCCAGTGAGAATAAATCCACCCAATCTGTCTTAATAACAGCCCTGCCTTGCAAGCAACGTTCTAGTGAATCTCTTCTGTACTCTCTCTATTGCTACCACAACCTTCCTATAGTGTGGTAAACAGAACTGTATGGAATAGCCCAATTGTGGTCGAACCAATATTTTTACAACTGCAGCATTAAGTCCCAGCTCTTATACTCAATGCCTTGGCCTATGAAGGCAGGCATAATAAATGCCTTCTTCACTATCCTATCCACCTGTGTCGCCACTTTCCACAAGCTATGGACTTGCATCTCAAGCTTCCTCTGCATATCAACACTAAGATCCATGCCATTTACTCCTACCAAATCAATATTTAATTATGCCCAATTCAAATTACAAATCAAAATAGGAATGTACTCACTCCTGGTTGAGCCATATATTAATTTTTTTTACAAATTAATATATGGCTCAACCAAGAGTAAGTGCAAGTCATCAACAACATAGGTGAAACATGAATGAAACTTGATGCAAGTTAACATAGGGACCTCATTTGGGAGGCCAAGCATTTCATATCATTCCATCATCCAGGATAGGTTTCGTGGCCTTTCCTATGTGCCGAAGTTCAACAAGTCGCATGAAAGTCTGTGGAGGCCCAGTTTGTCAAACTCATTTGGGAGTACAGCAAGCTCACTGGTAAACCATGTACACTGTACATCAAAGTGAGTCACAGTCAGAAATGTTCAAGTGGATGATCTTGTCCCAGTGTTTAACACAACTCTAATAGCACCTATGCTTCAAAGAATGGCGACACTTGCGGGCTACCCCCATCACATTTTCAGTAATGCAAAAAGATGCATTTCACTGTGTGTTTCGTTGTACATGTGACTAATAAATATCTTATCCCAATTATAACATCCAAACAAATAATGGGTTGAATTGGCCTTCCTTCAACTTTTATTCTGAAAACTGACAAGCTGAAGCAGCAGAATACTCTGGAAACATCTGAGCTCATGAATGAGCCTTCCCTCACAAATAGACACCCAAAATAAATGCAGATACTTGCAGAGAACAGCTGAAACTTGAGAGGTTATTATTTTGATACACAAAGTTGAAATGTTCCAGATTATTGCCATTCTTTATTTTTGTGACATTTCTCCTTTTGCTCTCGAATGCAAAGTGTATTTCTATTGTCCATAGATTTCCTGACATTCAGGTCCCAAACTTCATATTGTGCAGTGGAAGTTGCCAGCGCATGATTTCTTTTAATGGATATATTTATTGTAGCAATTTTATTGCAGTGAAATACACCAGTGAACTGTCATAGAATTTTATCAAACAAAACTGGACACTTAGACTTAAAAGACAAAAGGCCTGGTCAATGAGATACATTTTAATGTCAGTAATAAAACAGAAGATGGAGAGTCAGAGTGATTAGGAGTCACGTTCCAGAGCCTGTGACCGTGAAAAAAACCTTAGCGGAGAATTAAATTTGGGGACAAACAAAATAAAAACAGAATTGGAGGAGAAGCTATGTTAAAGTGTTAATGGAAGACATTACCGAGACTGAGAGGAAGCAAACTAAAAAACAAGTTGAAATTTTTTAATTAAGATGTCAGGGTGTAGTATAGAGCGATGGTGAACAGTTCAAGTTAGGGCACAGGCAGCAAACATTGGAGAACCTCAAGCCTACAGAGGGTAAAACAAGGAACTCTGGCATGGAGTCCATTGGAATTGTCAGGTGACACAGGCATGAATGAGAGTTTTAGTGCTAGGTAAGCTGATGCAGCTGTAGAAATACAGTGTCGTTAGTGGAAAATCATTCAAAATTCACGTCAAAAACAAGTATAACAAAAAGTTTTGGAACAATATACCTCAATTTCAGACAGGGGCAGGGAGAGCATTAGAGGCAATGCTTAGGAAAGACAGTGTGTGGAAGAAGACGACAATTTGGTTTTCCCCACAGTTTAAGTACAAAAAAAATCTGCTCAATCAGTGCTGCTGTACAGTCTGTCTGACGATTGAGGGATTGAGCAGTGCTGAAGACAGGAAACGTAGATCAGATTACATTGTACTAGTCCACTACATCATTAGTATTAACAGATCAAAGAATACACCACCAAAGAACAATGTTGCAATGTCAGATAGTGGCAGATGGGGAATTCCACTCAATATATTCATAGTTGGTGACTGAAAACTACATCCACAATTTGCAAAATCAATGTGTTGCCTGGAAAATGCTTTGTTTTATGAAATTTTGTAAATCAAAAAGGCTGAGCAAAATGCATTATGAGAATTTTGGTAGAATGTTTTCCTATGTATGAGGAGTGGTGGACCACATAATACTGTGAAAAACAGTTTCTTAAAACAAAGACACAGAGTCTAAAGAGTCAAAGGTGTTGTAGCAAAAATTCATAAATTGAACATCCATAAATTGAGGAATACCTAAAGTGTTTCTCCAAAAGTGAGAGACAATGGGTCAAATCCTAAAATCCTATTTCTCCATTTTATTATCATTTATACTACTTTATTTTTAATTCCTTCCCTCATATTGTCATTGAATGTGTGGCAAAACCAGTCAAACACTAACCTTCTAAATGGGGTCAACTACTTTAGAGCTAAAGGATAAAGAGGAGGATGGGACTAATTGGCTCGTTCAGAAAGCTGGCACAGATAGGACAAATTGAGTATCTACCTTCTAGGCTCAATGATTCTAAGATATTACTCAGTAAATATTTACCCTAGTTGTCATTTACAATCACATTATCAGTTTGCTCCTTTATTAATTGCAAAGTTCAAATCTACAGAATTCTACTACTTCCTGGAAACGGACAAATTTTGTTTGGATTTTGAGAAAATATATTTTTCATCAGTTATACATCTTTGGATTTCTTTTCACTAAATATCCTCCAACTATTAGTGTAACAAGTTAACTTAGCTGCGTGGCAAGGGAAATGTTATTTTTTTTTTAATAATTGCTGCTGTTTACTGTGTGCTAGATTCCTTGATACAGCAGGCTTCTACATATAACCAAAGTACCGTGACAAACAGCAACAGAAAACAAGTGGAGAACCCCAAAGAGATTCATAAACAATTTTTCTTTGTCTTTTTTTCTCCCCCATCTTTATTCAACTTGAGAATCCAGGAAATTATGCATTATCACATATTCATGTCTGTTTCATCACAACTTGTTAGTATGGGTCAGCAAATAATCAGATGGACAGTGTTCAGATTTTTGTTGCACACGCGCTGTACAGGCTAATGCCCAGACCCAAAATATGTTTTTTTTAAACAAAGTAGGTGCAACAGACATAAATGATTAATTTTCATGTTATTTGTATAACTTTGAATGAAGTACAAACTTCACTAATGCATTATTAATGAAAATCTATTATGCAGACAGAGGCAGGTCACAAAGATATACGCTTGTCCCAGAACGTGATCTCTAATGTTGGTTATTTAAATATAAGACATAGTTCCCTATCCTCTCCCATTAAATTCTACTAAAAGGGGGCAGACTTTTGTTACGGCATTGTGACATAACTTTGGAGGGTTAGCTGACTCTAATCTATTCATAAAATGGTAAAATGTAATTTAATTATTTCTATCTGTTTTCCCTAGAAGCCAGCTAGATGCTTTATCACCGTCACCTTTGCATGTCACAAAGTAGCTGTGGGGTGTAGTGAATGAAAAGTTTTTATACAAGAGGGCTATGTACAAATAAAGTGACAGCCATTTTAACATTCATTCATCTTTTTGATTTTCTCACCATACATCTGCCTAAACATCCCCACCCACAGAAATAATCTAGTAGTTGAAGTGAAGGAATCTAAATCATACAGCACAAGATGCAAAATGGTTGAATAAAAGTCCAAACCATTTAAATCGATGTCCTGCAAGCATATTTAATCAATGTATTTCCATTCTTATGCATACAAACCTGGCTAAACACAGATCAAACATTTAAAATGCATTTCATTTATCAATTTATTCTTGAAATTGAAGTTAATCTTTCAGAAGTATAATCCCAGCTGCAAGTAATCAATAAAAAATTTAATCTTAGAAGTATATACAAGGTTGAACAAGTTTGGAGATAATTCCAATAGCAATCTTCCATTCAGATGGAAGATTTTAACAATATAATTCATCTTTCAACACCAAAAAATTACATTGACGAACTGATAACTTTTAAAAACAAAGATGTGCAAATTCAGAAGGACAGTTATTCAAACACCTAAATAAAATTGGTAAAACTTAAATCATTCTTGTGCATCTAGTTAAAAGATCCACTGCACTGCAAAATAAATTTTTAAAAATCTTTTGGAAAGGCTGGGTTTCCAGCTGACTACTTGTTTTAACTTGCAGATACATATCTTTTCCTTGAGAAAGGGAACAATTTTATTAAGTTTTCCATATTACAGTAATATATGGATCAATTTTACATCCTCCAATCAGCTGTGCATAATATACTAGAATTGAGAAGCAAATATCAATCTTGAGTTCCTCCAGCAGTTTGTTTTTTGCTCCAGATTCCAACATCTGCAGTCCCTTGTTTCTCCTTTATACAGATCATGTAGGCTAAACTGGTCATGATTACGTGTTTCCCCATGACTTGTGCAAATCAATTTCTTCTCAAGCTTGCCTCTGCGACAATAGATAGTTCATATCCTGACTTTTCTTTTATAAATTTAGAGTTTCATCTGGGCTCCAATCTCTCTCTCTCGCTCCACACCTTACCTTAACTTCATCCACACACCATCCAACTATATTCACCCATTACAGCTTCAACTTGTGCCATATCATTTATCTATAGGGCACAATTTCTTTTTACAGCTGGATGCATCAGCTTAATTTCCTCTATAAGATATCTTTATTAGTCACACGTAAATCGAAACAGTGAAATACATCTTTTGCATAGAGTGTTCTGGGGGCAGCCCTCAAGTGTCGCCATGCTTCCGGCGCCAACATAGCATGCCCACAACTTCCTAACCTGTACTTCTCTGGAAGGTGGGAGGAAACTGGAGCACCCGGAGGAAACCTATGCAGACACAGGGAGAACATACAAACTCCTTACAGAAAGTGGCCAGAATTGAACCCGGGTCACTGGCGCTGTAAATTGTTACACTAACTGCTACGCTACCGTGCCTGCCCTTATAGTCATCAGTGTGAAAATTGTTCATTTAAGTTCTTTGGAAACCCTGATCCAGGATGTTTCTTACAAATTAACAACAACTCTTGCCTTGAGTGCAAATTCATTCCATTCATAAGGATTCCTGGCCTCACCATTCTTCAGACTGAAAAGGAACTCCAACATATCCTCATTCATGTGGGACATTTGAGAAATACTAGACATAATTTTAATAAAAGCAGAAATTGTCTGACACATTTTATACTAGGGATAGAATCCAGCATCTCTCTGGCTTACTTGGTTCATTTACTCAATGGAACCATCAGAGGTGATCAATCATTGTGTTTCGATAAAACCTTCAGAGATGCAGTATACACATCCACATATACTTTTGCAAATGGCCAAAGGGAACCTGGTGCAATCACAAGATGAGAAATACTGCTACCGATTTTAAAATTAAGTTCAATTTGACATAAAAATTTATGGACAACTTAACAGTTAGCAACATTTTACAGCTGAAGAGCAGTGAGAACCACACAGATGCTAGCTAGCAACAAAAATTGGATAAAACCAAAATGCTGTAAATACTCAGCAGGTCAGGTAGAATCTGTGAGCAGAAAACAGAGTTAACATTTCAGATCAATGACCGTTCATCAGAACACCTGACAATTCAGGGTTCATCAGGGCTCTGCCCTCCCTCTTGTGCTGCACCTTATATTCAAAACTTCATCTGCACTATGTAACCACAATCTCTGATCAAAGTCCTTCCATTGCACATATCTAGGGTTGTGATGAAGAGTCACTGATTTGAAAGGGTAATTCTGCTTCCCTCTTCATAGATGCTACCTAATCTGCTGAGTATTTCAAGCACTTCCTTTTATTTCAGATTTCCATCTGCTGCAGTTTCTTTGATTTTCAACAACAAAAAAAAATCAGATCATAGGCAATACAGAAGAAAAAGGCCATCTATCTCAAAGCACACAATAAAACATTGCTGTGATGTCATGGAAGTCAATGGAACCAAATGTGCAGAGTGACAAAAACAAGCAATGATCTCACCTGTTTAGCACTAGCAACCAAAAACACTTTTTGTCCCATTTGTAAAATATCGAACTTCAATATAGTATTGTAAATAGATTGTTTAATGTCGTAAAGTATTTAGAAGCAGAATTTGAGAATGATTTCAGAAAATGTTTAAATCGCTGATGTTAGTTAAGGTTAACGTTAATACTGGTTGCATCATGGTATGGTACGGCAATTCAAAGGCTTAGGAATGCAAGAAGCTGCAGAGAGTAGAGGACTCTGCCCAATATATCCCACCCCACCATTGGTAGTATCTACAGGAGGCGCTGCCTCAAGAAGGCAACATCTATCAACAAAGATCCCCACCATCCAGGCCATGCTATCTTTTTACAGCTACCATCGAGCAGGAGGTATAGAAGGTTGAAGTCCCACACCACAAGGTTCAAAAAAAACTACTTCCCTCCAACCATTCCGTTCTTGAACAAACCTGCAAAACCCTAATCAACACTATGACCACTTTGATCACTTTGCATTAAAATGGACTTTGTTATTTTTGTTTTTTCTTGTAAAAATTGTGTAAATTTGTTTATGTTTTTCTTGTGAATGCTGCTTATATGATGCTATGTGCCTGTGATGCTGCTGAAATTAAGTTTTTCATTGTACATGTACTTGTGCACGTGAACTTGACTTTGTGGTAGTTGGCCCAACACATTTGAAAAACAATTACTATTTCTTAAACTATAACATTAATGCATTAAGGTTGGAATGATAATTATCAAGTCATAAAATATTGCACATGAAATCCTTCTCTGATGACAGTACAGCAAAATACAAATTAAAACCTTTTTTTTTAAAAGTTAAATACAGAAAAACTATTACAACCGATCTCCAACAGATAAGTGGCATCCTGCTAGGCACTGGCTGCTTCATTCACTGCTCAACATTTACACAAAATCACATTGCGGCTACATGTTAATATGCCAGTCAGTCCAAAAAAGTATACGCTGATGTAAACTATAATGGGATACATACGTAAGCAAGTTTTCAAGAGAGTTTTAAAAAAAAGATTCTCTTTAGTTGAAAAGTTAAAATCAGTAGAAAGCATAACAACTGATCAGAGATTGGCAGAGAATAACAAAAGACTGAAAACTCAGAACAGCAGAAAGGTTTGGTGTATTTTAATAAATCATTTCCTTAATGTGGAGTTAATATCATAACAATAAATTACTTGTGTATGGTCAGCTTTCTTATTGTCTGGATGGCAGGCCTAAATTTGATACTTCCCGTACATAAGGACATCAGCACATGCCATTCAGCCACCAGTCTAAAGCACCAGTTTGAAGAGCCTCCATCCGCTCTGACATTAAAAAATCCCATGGCATTACTTAGAGGGTGAGTGTAGAAATTCTACACTCGCCCTCTAAGTTTTTTGTCTTAAACATTTCTCTCTCAAACATCATCATTGAAACAGATTATCTGGTCAATAGTGCATTGCCTTTTGTGGGACCTTGCTGTATGTAAACTGGTTGCCATGTTCTCTGCATGTCTATGGCAAAAGAAGACCCTTTTGGTACATTCCACAGACACGATAGGGGCCATATAGGAAAATCTGACTGATTTTACTTTTGCCCAAACCCTGAGCTAAACAGGACCCTAATGGCTGTTTAGTATGAAATGAGTTAGCAGCAAGTGCTCTTCATTAGCATCTAGCTTTAGTTGGTGGGAAGGGAGGGAAGTGGTGAAGGAGAATGGGAAAAATGGACACCTGAACAATTCCCAAACTGACACCCATACATACGAACAAAACTCCCATAACACTAGTAAATTCAAAGTCTGACATATGTACATATGTTCATTCCAACCAACAGCAGAAGTAGTTTCCTCTCTCTCTCTCTCGCCACTTATAGTAATTGTTCATTTTTAACAGTCTTTTGTGCTTTGATGTCATTCATAACAATACTGTGGAGGTATGGTTACCATGGTGGGTTATTTTTGTGTTTTTTCCAAATTATGGACAGAATTGACTTAATGGCATCTGTGAAAATGGAACCCGCTCATTACCTGGGGACAGTCTGTATCTGCCATCGGTTGAAAAGTAACTGTTAAAACAGAAAGTGCATTGTGGCACTTGTTCATATGTATGGGTGTAAGTTGGGAATTGCCCATGTATCCATTTTTTTCCCCCCATTCTCCTTCACCATTTCCCTCCCTTCCCACCAGCTAAAACTAGATGCTAATGAAGAGCACTTGCTGCTTACTCATTTCATGCTGAACAGCCATTGGGACCTGTGTAGCTTAAGGTTTGGCAAAAGGAAAAAAATCAGTCTGATTTTCCTATATGGCCTCTTTTGTGTCTACGGAATGTACCAAAAGTGTGTTTGTGTGGTCTTTTGCCATAGACATGTAGAGGATGACCACATTACATAAACATCCTGCTCTCAAGTGAAGTGGTGAGTTGGGAGACAATGAACATTAGGAGAGAAAACACAAGATGTACACCTTCCGGACAGAGTGCAGGATATACCCTTTTTTGACCATTTCACTTTTTTCTTCACCGCACATTATGAATAATACAAGAACATAAGAGAAGCCGGAGCAGACCAATCAACCCTTGAGGCTTCTCTGATGATCCAATCTTGGCCTCCGTACCACTTTCCACTTTCCTTGTAGCTTAAATGTCTGTCATTCTCTGTCATGAATATATTCAATGGCTTCACCTCCATGGCTCTCCAGATTAGAGAATTCCAAAGACTTATGACTCTCAGAGAAAAAGAATTTTCATCTGTTATAAATGGAATACCCCTTATTCTGAAACTATGCCCCTCTATTTCTAAATACCCCTACTGTGGAAAACATCCTCCCAGCATCCACCCTGTCAACCCCCTTCTAAATCTGATATGTTTCAACTTGATCATTCCTCATTCTTCCAAACTCCAATGCTTCAATGCGTACAGGCTCAATCCTTCATCCCAGGAATCATCCCAGCGAACCTTCTCCAATGCAAGGAAATCCTTCCTGAAATACAGAGACCAGTACTCCAAGTGCAGTCTCACTAACACTCTGTAAAGTTGCATCAGACCTTCATTACTTTTATATTGCACACCTTTTGCAAAAAAAAGGCCAACATTCTATTCACCTGCCTCCCTATAGCCTTTCTTTGTAGTAACATCAGGATGTTTTTATTGTCTTCTACTGTGATGACTGATCTAAAAATAATGTAGAACCTCTGTCTATCCTCTATTTTCCAATATTAAGTCCCTGGTCTCATCCTCTAAAGGACCAGTGTTTGTTTTACCAATTCTTTACTTCTTCATATACAGTGGCATGCAAAAGTTTGGGCACCCCTGGTCAAAATTTCTGTTACTGTGAATAGCTAAGCAAGTAAAAGATGACCTGATTTCCAAAAGGTATAAAGCTAAAGGTGACACATTTCTTTAATATTTTAAGCAAGATTACTTTTTTATTTCTATCTTTTACAGTTTCAAAATAACAAAAAAGGAAAAGGGCCCGAAGCAAAAGTTTGGGCACCCTACATGGTCAGTACTTAGTAACACCCCCTTTGGCAAGTATCACAGCTTGTAAACACTTTCCGTAGCCAGCTAACAGTCCTTCATTTCTTGTTTGAGGGATTTGCGCCCATTCTTCCTCGCAAAAGACTTCTAGTTCTGTGAGATTCTTGGGCCGTCTTGCATGCGCTGCACTTTTGAGGTCTATCCACAGATTTTCGATGATGTTTAGGTCGAGGGACTGTGAGGGCCATGGGAAAACCTTCAGCTTGTGCCTCTTGAGGTAGTCCATTGTGGATTTGAGGTGTGGTTAGGATCGTTATCCTGTTGTAGAAGTCATTCTCTTTACATCTTCCGCTTTTTTTTTTACAGACAGTGTGATATTTGCTTCCAGAATTTGCTGGTATTTAATTGAATTCATTCTTCCCTCTACCAGTGAAATGTTCCCCATGCCACTGGCTGCAACAGAAGCCCAAAGCATAATCGATCCACCCCTGTGCTTAACAGTTGGAGAGGTGTTCTTTTCATGAAATCCTGCACCCTTTTTTCTCCAAACATACCTTTGCTCATTGCGGCCATAAAATTCTATTTTAACTTCATCAGTCCACAGGACTTGTTTCCAAAATGCATCAGGCTTGTTTAGATGTTCCTTTGCAAACTTCTGACGCTTAATCTTGTAGTAAGGATGCAGGAAAGTTTGGAGAAAAAAAAAGGGTGCAGAATTTCATGAAAAGAACACCTCTTTGCTTCGGGACCTTGTCCTTTATTGTTATTTTGAAACTGTAAAAGATAGAAATAAAAAAGTGATCTTGCTTAAAATATTAAAGAAATGTGTTGTAGCGAGGTGCTACGCACTGAGCTAGGAATGAAACACGCAGTCGGAGGTCTGAACTCGAGATTGATTTATTTTTCAACTTACCGTGCTAGCCTTTAAACCCGTTACAGATCCCGCCCTCTCCAGACGGAAGTGACGCCCGCGATACGTCACCAACTCTTCCCGCGCGCGGGCTTTCTCTCCTCACTGTCGAAGAGGGCAGCCCAGCGCCATTTTGCGGCTGGCCTTCCTGCCGACTTGCGCTCCATTCTCGGAGCCAGTTCGCTTGCCTCGAAGGTAGGCCGCTACATGACCTTCCCCCCCCCCCCCCCCATCAAGAACTGGCGATACCCCTCCCAAAATCCATAGTTTGGGACAGTCGCTGTTTGGGCGGTCTACCCTTGCGCCGAGGAGCCTGAACCTCGACAGTCTACAACAAGTCCACATGGGCCAGTTTGAGCCAGTCCACCGTGAACACTTCTTCTTTCCCCCCGATGTCCAGGACGTAGGTGGACCCGTTGTTCCTCAGTACTTTGAACGGTCCCTCATACGGCCACTGCAGAGGTGTCCGGTGTGTGCCCCTTCGAACAAAAACAAACTTACAGTTCTGCAGGTCTTTGGGTACGCAGGTCGGGGTTTGTCTGTGTCGTGAAGTCGGTACGGGGGCCAGGTTGCCGAGCCTCACGCGTAGTCTGTCCAGGACTGCTGATGGTTCTTCCTCCTGCCCCCTTGGGGCTGGTATGAATTCTCCTGGGATGACCAGGGGTGTGCCATACACCAGCTCGGCAGATGAGGTGTGCCAATCCTCTTTGGGTGCTGTGGAGATTCACAGCAGGACCCAGGGGAGCTCGTCCACCCAGTTGGGCCTTGTCAGGCGGGCCACAAGAGCCGACTTCAAGTGGTGGTGGAAGCGTTCCACCAGCCCGTTCGACTGTGGGTGGTAGGCAGTTGGGGGGCGTAAATATGCTCCCAACAGGCTGGCCACGGCCGATCACAGGCTGGAGGTGAACTGGGCGCCTCTGTCGGAGGTGATGTGGGCCGGTACACCGAAACGTGCTACCCAGGTTGCGATCAGTGCTTGGGCGCAGGAATCAGCGGTGGTGTCAGTGAGCAGGGCCGCCTCTGGCCATCTTGTGAATCGGTTGACCATAGTTAGGAGGTACCTCACTCCTCTCGACACAGGCAGGGGCCCCACGATATCCACATGAACGTGGTCGAACCTCCAATGGGTGGGCTTGAACTGCTGCAGCGGTGCTCTGGTATGCCGCTGCACCTTGGCTGTTTGGCACTACACACACATTTTGGCCCACTCGCTGACCTGTTTGTGGAGTCCGTGCCACATGAACCTGCTGGAGACCATCCGGACGGTTGTCCCGATGGATGGGTGCACCAAACCATGCACAAAGTTGAAAACTTGCCACTGCCAGGCTGCCGAGACAATGGGGCGAGGTTGGCCGGTAGCTATGTCGCAAAGGAGGGTCCTCCCACCTGGGCCTACTAGGAACTCTTGCAGCTGCAAACCCGAGATTGCGGTCCTGTAGCTGGGCAACTCGTCATCCGCTTGCTGTGCCTCTGCTAGCGCTGCGTAGCCCACTCCCTGGGACAGGGCCTGGATAGCTGGTCTGGAGAGTGTGTCCGCCATGACATTGTCCTTTCCCGAGACATGCTGTACGTCCATCGTGTACTCGGAGATGTAGGACAGATGTCGCTGCTGATGGGCCGACCAGGGATCGGACGCCTTCGTGAACGTGAAGGTCAATGGTTTGTGCTCTGTGAATGCGGTGAACGGCCTACCCTCTAAAAAGTACCTGAAATGCCGGATTGCCAGGTAAAGTGCTAACAGCTCCCAGTCAAAAGCACTATACTTGAGCTCAGGTTGCTGCAGGTGCTTGCTGAAGAACGCTAGGGGTTGCCAGTGCCCCTCGATGAGTTGTTCCAGCACCCCACCGAATGCCGTGTTGGACGCATCCACTGTGAGGGCAGTTGGGACGTCTGTTCTGGGGTGCACCAGCATCGCGGTGTTTGCTAAGGTTTCTTTGCCTTTAACGAAGGCAGCCGCGGCCTCTTCGTCCCAAGTAATGTCCTTGCTTTTACCCGACATCAGGGTGAACAAAGGGCGCATGACTTGTGCTGCCGAGGGGAGGAAACGGCAGTAGAAGTTGACCATACCAACGAATTCCTGCAAGCCTTTGACCGTGTTGGGCTGGGCAAAGTGGCGGATTGTGTCTACCTTCACGGGCAGGGGAGTTGCCCCATCTTTTGTAACTCTGTGGCCCAGGAAGTCGATGGTGTTCAGCCCGAACTGGCATTTGGCTGGGTTGATGGTGAGGCCGAAGTCACTCAAGCAGGAGTAGAGCAGGCGGAGATGGGACAGGTGTTCCTGGTGATTGCAGCTGGCTATGAGGATGTCGTCCAAATAGATGAACGTGAAGTCCAGATCACGTCCTATGGCATCTATCAGCCGCTGGAACATCTGTGCAGCATTCTTCAGGCTGAAAGGCATCCGGAGGAACTCGAACAGGCCGAACGGGGTGATGAGCGCTGTCTTGGGGATGTCTTCAGGGTGTACCAGGATTTGATAGTATCCCCAGATGAGGTCTACCTCGGAAAAGATGCTCGCCTCGTGCAGGTTCGCTGCAAAGTCCTGTATGTGGGGTACGGGGTAGCAGTTTGGGGTTGTGGCCTCTTTCAACCGATGGTAGTCGCCGCACGGTCTCCAGCTCCACGTGCAGGGGGAAGCCCATGGGCTGTCGGACCTCCGTACAATCCCCATTTCCTCCATCCACTTGAACTCTTCCTTCGCCAGGCGGAGCTTGTCCGGGGGAAGCTGTCGTGCGCGGGTGTGGAGGGGTAGTCCCTTGGTTGGGATGTGGTGCTGTACTCCATGTCTGGGTTTGGCTGTCGTGAACTGCGGTGCCAGAACTGATGGGAAGTCCGCCAGGATTCTGATGAATTCGTTGTCCGACAGCGTGACAGAGTCCAGGTGTGGGGCCAGTAACTTGGCTTCGCCCAAGGAGAACGTCTGAAAAGTCTTGGCATGTACCAGCCTTTTCCCACGTAAGTCAACCAGTAGGCTGTGGGCCCGCAAGAAGTCTGCCCCTAGGAGTAGCTGGGCCACGGCGGCCAGTGTGAAGTCCCACGTGAACTGGCTGGTGCCAAACTGCAGTTGCACTGTGCGGGTGCCGTAGGTTCGTATCATGCTGCCGTTCGCAGCCCTGAGGGTGGGTCCTGGTTCCCTGTTGTGGGTGTCGTGCCCCATCGGGGGTAAAACACTGATTTCCGCTCCGGTGTCGACCAAGAAGCGGTGTCCCGACTGTTTGTCCCAGACGAACAAAAGGCTGTTTTGGTGGCCAGCCACCGTAGCCATCAGCGGCGGCTGGCCTCGGCATTTCCCGGGAACTCACAGGGTGAGCAACACCAGCAGGCTTCTGCGCCCCACCGCTGATGGTAGAAACACCACTGAATGTTGGCTCCCTCACTGTTGCCTCTAGTTTGTGCGCGCTCCGTTGCAGGGCCTGGTCTAGTCCGCCATTGGGCACGTGGCTTGGTGATCTGTGTGACGGACGCCTCGCTCTCCCTCTTGGCCTTCCACAGCACGTCTGCCCAGGCCGCCACCTTCCGAGGGTCACTGAAATCTGCTTCAGCAAGTAGCAGGTGATGTCTTCGGGCAGCTGCTCTAGAAACGCCAGCTCAAACATGAGGCAGGGCTTGTGTCCGTCAGCCAGGGACAGCATTTCGTTCATTAGTGCGGACGGTGGCCTGTCTCCCAAACTGTCCAGGTGCAGCAAGCGGGCGCCTCACTCCTGCCATGAGAGGCCGAAGGTGCAAATGAGCAGCGCTTTGAATGCTGCGTATTTGCCTTCCTCCGGTGGTGACTGAATGAAGTCCTCGACCTGGGTGGCTGTCTCCTGGTTGAGGGAGCTCACTACGTAATAGTAGCACATGGAGTCGGAAGAAATCTGTCGAATCTGGAACTGGGCCTCTGCTTGATCAAACCACAGTCAGGGTCGCAGCGTCTAGAAAGCTGACAGTTTAAGTGAAACTGTGTGAACACCTGAAAGGTCAGTCATCTTTGGTCCAAATCCCGTTTGGACCATCAGGATCACCAATGTAGCGAGGTGCTATGCACTGAGCTAAGAATGAAACATGCAGTCGGAGGTCTGAACTCGAGACTGATTTATTTTTCAACTTCCCGTGCTAGCCTTTAAATCCATTACAGATCCCACCTTCTCCAGACGGAAGTGACGCCCACGATACGTCACCAACTCTTCCCGCGCGTGGGCTTTCTCTCCTCACTGTCGAAGAAGGCGGCCCGGCGCCATTTTGCAGCCGGCCTTCCTGCCGACATGCGCTCCGTTCTCGGAGCCGGTTTGCTTGCCTCAAAGGTAGGTCGCTACGGTGTCATCCTTAACTTTATGCCTTTTGGAAATCAGGTCATCTTTTACTCGCTTAGCTATTCACAGTAACAGAAATTTTGACCGGGGTGCCCAAACTTTTGCATGCCACTGTACCTGTAGAAGCTCTTACTACCTGTTTTTATAGCATTTGCTAGTTTGTTATATACTGCTTTTAGTCATTCTTTGCAAGTTTCTAAAAAATTTCCCAATCCTCCGGCCTATTACTAATCTTTGTAACAATATTTTTTCTTTCAATTTAATACCTTAACTTCCTCGGACGGTCACAGATAGCGCATCATTTTCCTACAGCACACCCCCCCACCAAAGTAAAACTTTGATCACATTTCTGAATTATCTCCTAAAATGACTGCCACTGTGGAGCCACTAACTTACCATTTCATCTATTTTTCCTCCCCACTTTAGCCAACTCTGTCCTCACATCAATGTAGTTGCCTTTTTTTCAAGTTAAGAACACGAGCTTCTCATTCTCAAATTGAATTTGAAATTCTATCAGTCTACGATCACTCTTTCCATTATGCAACATAAGATCTAAAATAATATGCTTCCAGGTCAGATCCTCAATGACCAGGCTGCTGCTTTCCACATCTACATTTCAGTGCTTGTCTTTATTGTAACTCATAACCATTGTCCATCTCTTCCAATTCAAATCCTTAACTCTGGAGAGCATAACACAAATTGCAGTCTCCAGAAGATGCAGCATCATCAACCTTACAAATTAAAACACTAGTTCATAGACATCCCCCTGGGTTATCAGCTAGAAAATTTCATCAACTGCAGCCCACCACCTTCAACAGCAATAGATCAAGAAAGCACAAGAATAACAACTTGTACTTTTTTTGTACCTTTAATGCAAGAATAATTATCAAAAGCAAAATTTGTCAAACGATTTCATGTGCTCAACTACAGAGATTTCTTTCTTCAGCCTCTCTCATTTCATCCTACCTATAAACATTAAAAGAAACTTGTTATTTATAATTGCATCCCTTTTTACTTTGCCACCCTACTCTGTGAGGGTAGAGGGAAGACACATCCTTTGCAGGAGTGTTACCAATTAATATTAATTAATTAACTCCAAGCCATGCAAGGAGATGTTGATCATAAGCTTGGTCCTAAAGGTAGGTTTAGGTTAGCAGAATTCCAGAATTTAGGCCAATTAAATTAGGATATGAATTGAATTTCAGATAGTTGTAAAGTTGAAGAAGATTACATAGAAAGAGAGAGGCTATATTGGACTAGAAAACAAATGTGAGAATTTTGAAAATCAAGACATTCCTTAATTGGACTCAATATAGGTTGGCAAGCACAAGATAAAGGGGTGAACAGGACTTGCAAATTGGATGACAGAGAGCAGAATATTGAATAAATTTAGATAATCCAAAATCCAAAGGGAGACCAGCCAAGAGTTCACTGGAATAATTGAGTCTGAAAATAACATTTAAGCTGAGATAGGTAAGGAGTCAGTCACACTGCCAAGCTGAAAATGAGTGGTCTTAGTAATGGCACTAATGTGTGGTCTGAAGTTTGTCTCCGAAGTTCCAAACAAACTATTCCAGAAAGATACCAGTGAGGGGAACAGAGCTTGTGACTATAGAACAGAATATATTTTGCATTAATCTTACTACCATATAGTTAGGGGTAATTTTTGCTCACTCAGCAATGTACGTTATACAAGCAGTCATACAATTTAATTACAGTGGAGGGGCAAAAAGAGATGGTGTTAGGTGGAGCTAAATGTCGTCAGCAAGTGTGGTTCAGATATGTTACGGATTAGGTTACTATTGGTGAATGTCCCTTTAAGGCATAGCACAGTTGTGTGTGTGTGGCATGAATGACGACAACAGGAGACAAGGACATGATGTTGTTGTTTGGAGCAGTCAGTCAGAGAAAGAGAGAGAGAGAGACACCAGCCTGCTGGTCTCTGTATCGATGGATTAAAAACAATAACTGTGTCTGTCACTACAATCTACGTATGGATTTTTGGAATAATCCAGTGGAGTCCACTTTGTTGTTAACCTGTAGAAGGAAACAGGTATTTGTGTGGACAGCCACGTCTCGAATGCCTTTCGGGGTGGCAGATACTTCGAAACAAAGGAATGGAGATCATCAGTGATTGAGGTGTCATATGAATTCCAAAGTGGAACATTTGGATTTCGTAATTACTCTCTATTTTCTCTCTACATTTCCTCTTCAGTCAACGGTGGTTTTGCAGAAGCATTTGCTCACGTTTCACTGTATGGCTTGCTGAACTGAACTTTGAGAACTATTCCTGGACTTGGACTTTGAGAATTTGCCACAAACACACTTCAAGTTTAGTTTTTGGGGTTAATGTTTAAGATCTAACATTCTTACTTCTAACATTCTAACATTTTTACTTTTATTTTTCTTATTATCACAAGTTTAGTTTTTAAACACTTATACATGACTTGGTGTGTTTCTTTTGTTGCTGGTATGTGACAGATATTTATGAGTAACAGGTGAAAGGGGAAGCCAAGAATAGATCCTTGAGGGACAGAGATAATGGTCCAAATGCCAAAAGATAAGCCATTTTCTCTGATTTCATTGCTTTCATTGGACAAATAAAAATGGAACAAAGCATGTGAGGTCTGACCCAACTGGATGACTTTGGAAATGCACATGATAAACCATGCACAAAGCAACAAAGGAGGCAAGATGGATAAGAAGGGATAGATTATCTGTCATAAATGACATGGCACTTCATTAATGGCTTTGCTAAAAACCCTTTTGGTAATGCAGCAGGGATGAAAACCTAATGAGGAATTCAGACAGTTCTGTAAAAAGAAACTGATACAAATTTGAAAAGCTATGTGTTCAAGGACATCGGGGAGAAAAGGAAGGCTGTAAATGGGTAGTAATTTGCAAGAAAAAAAAGTGCTCCATGCTTTTTTTGAGGAAATCGGGAATAACAAGATACAGTGGGAAAGATGAGAGGAGAGAACTATTAGCAGTGTTAGCTAACATGGAGGTCAGAAATGGAAGTTAGGTGGTCAGAAGTTTAGTGGGAATGGGGTTGGTCTCAAGGATGATTGCTCAGAATGCTTGCGAAGTCACTGATGGTTTTAATGGGAACTAAAGCACCAAGGTATGGTCGTGCAGATCTATATTTGCATCGGGAACTAAAGGCGAGGAAATAGAAATTTAAAAATATATGAATTGGGAGAGAACTTTTGAAAGTAGATGTTAACTGTACAGATACAAGATATTGGAAATTATCAGTGGGTTAGGTAGCATCTGTGGAGAGAGAAACTGAGTTAATGTTTCAGGTTGACAACCCTTCATCAAAACTAATGATTCCACCCAAGTATCTTCCAATTTTATTTCAGATTTCAAGCATCGGCAGTCTTTTGCTTTTCGTATTCAGATATACGTTGGACAGGAATGCTAATGGAGGGAAACACTCATCCGGCTGAAGATATCCTCAATGAGCCAATAGAAAAGCATGTTTGCCGGAAACGTTTCTTCACTTTCCATCTGCATTACGTTAGTGGCACCTTCCCTCACTTTGATATTTTTCTTGATGCAATTTAAAAGTTATACAAAATACAATAAACTAGAATCTTGTGTTTCACATTACTGGAAAGAAACTGATATGTCTATGTATAGAATCATTGTTTGAGGGCTCCAGATGATCAATGAATCAAATTGTAGCCGACATCTGCAACTCATCACGGGCTTCTAAGGAAAGTTATAAGCCAAGTAGAATATAGTTTTGAACCTATTCTGCAGGGACAAATAGAGTGGGGTTAGGCAACTGAGATATAAATAAACTTCAAGCAGTTTTAGGAAAGCAGGCACTGACCTGCATGACATACTGCTTGTCATCACTTGACAGATATATGTTAAGTGGAATTTATTGCAGTACATGAAGACAGTAATATCAAGTGAAGGAGCCCACATGATGACATTGACTTACATGGCATAATTTGCATATCCTTATTAAATAATGCATTTGCCAATTTGCTGTAAATTGTATATCAGGACATTCACTCTTGAATACATATGCCAATCTAAAGGAAACAAAGTCAACTCCCAAGTTGGTTGGGCTGCGGGTAAGAGAAAGAGTTAATGTTCCAAATGGGACAGTCTTCATCTGATGGAGGGTCTTCAAACAGAAATTTAACTGTTTTTCTTTCCACATATACGGCATGACCTGCTAAATATTTCCAGTATTTTCTGTTTCTGTTTTAGATTTCCAGCATCTGAAGTTTCTGATTTTCAACCCCCAGTTACTTTGTTTATATCACTTTTATCAGATACTAACACTCTATTGAGAGAGTGTCACAATGACATTTTAAGGCATAGACACAACTTCCAAATAGTATCAGCCAATCATCTGCTGCAGACTTCACACAGGAAGGTAACCATCTTAAACACATTACTTTTTAAATGGTTGAATGATGCAGAATTGGTGGGTGCAATATCTAATAGTAAAAGACCTTAAGTACTACCATCAAACATTAACCCAAGGATTCACTGGGATTGATAGCTGAAATGTGATCAGAATAAAATCTGCTACCCTCACTATTAAGTGACCAAGATGAAATTGGTGAGCAGTTAAAAAGCAATGGGCTAATCACTCTCCATCAGCATGGAAACATAAGACATAAGTCTTGATTTTAGTTTAGTAAATTTCAGGGAAGATGATACAGAATAGATTGAAAGACAAAAGTGTAGTGGCTATTTCTTTTATCTTGAAGGTGTTCAATAACACATCACAAACATAAAACAGCATAATATTGACATGGTCACTAAAGAAACAGATTGGAGACTGAAACCAAAGAATTGAATTTAGGTTCATGAATTATGGGATTCAGCAATCTGTACTGAATCTTGCCCCTTTCCTATTTATATAAATGATTGGGACACAGACAACTACGATCAATACTTCAAGATAATATCAATTAAGTGGAGCAAACAATCAAGAACAGTGGAAGAAGACAGAGGCCACCAGGTTGGTATCTAATACAGTGATAAGGTAGAAAGGTCAGAAGCATTTTGGGAAAGATGGTGAAGAAGTGTAGCCAAAACAGTAAAGTTTCTAAAAGAGCAGAGAAAATGAAGTCCAATTACAAATAATTCTACCTACATGGGTAACAATACAAATAAAGGGATCAGAAAATGTAAAATAATTCTAGTTTTTACATTTGAGAATAATGTTTACAAAGCAATTAGTGAATTTGCACGAGATATTCATTGGATAGTGGTCAGAATGTTATCGGTCATTCTAATAATGCTCCGATTAAACCGATAGTAGAGTTAGCAGAATGGTAAAGATTCAATGGAACAGTATTGGAAATAATAGGTTACGAAGACAAGGAAAAGTTCAGATTTTGGGATATCATTCAAAGGATATTGTTCCAAGTTTAAAATGTATACAGAGTGTAAAAAGGTCATACCTTTTTAAATAAAAGGGCTAGGACTGACTAAGGAATAGGCCAAAAACTAAAGATTTTTTTCCTTCCCACCTGTCGAGACTTAATGAAATATAGAATATCTAGCACGCATGTATATCCAGCAATAAACAAGTCATTTTGAAAAATGTACAGGTATTTCAAAAGTATAAATGGATTTCTCGATGTTAGGAGGTCCCAAAGCATTTTATAGGCAGTGGAGTACATATGAAGTCTAGTCACGTTTCCAATGTGACAGTGACCAGATTTTTTACTTAAAATGTTGTTTGGGTAACTCACATGCTCTTCATCAGAGAACTGACAAAAAAATGGCATGTCTGACAGGGCAGGATTCTCTTGGTACAGCACTGAAATGTCACTCTAAACATTCGTCCTCTTTGCAGTGAGACTTGAAACAATAATCAGTGGCAAGATTCATATCAACTAAACCACGAATGAGAACAAAATATATAGGAAAAGGAATACCAAAGGATTAGGGTAGAATGCTCTATCTAGATACACCATCAGCGCTATACCATCAGCGCAAGGAGAATAGCCAAATAATCTCCTGTTATTGTAAGTATTATAATTCTAAAAAAAATGAACCATGCTTTCTGAATCAATAATGGGTACTGCCTAGTCTGAGATGCAATATCTGACCACTGAAAAGATTTGACATTCTAGCAACACAAAAGGTGTCACACATACATTTTCATTGCCAGTCTATGGTAAGGAACAAATTTCAATGGTAGCAAGACTCAACCTGTGGCTGGGTACTTTGTTTTCATTTCATGAATTAATGGATTCAAACAGATAATGACATTAATACAAATTCCACTGTATTCTGTATTTTGTTTTACAGATCACTGTAGCTCTCTGGTCAATCTTTGAAACAATACAGACTCTTAATGTTAGAAGTTAAAAGCCCTTTATTGTTAGAAATAAAATAATGTATTTCCTAAATCAGTACCACTAATTGAAAATAGCTTATTGTATTGTTTATGTTAAACACAAGTTGCATTATTATGTTTACCTCATATTGTCTAGATAATAACCAGATGGTTATTTCAATTCCGCAGATTAATCCAGTTTAGGATTAATGAACATAACGCACTCCAATGGTGCTTACTGAATATTTAAATACCTGTTGTTTTCTGACCACAGCCTACAGATTGTAAATAAAACAAACGTTCATTACAAGCAAACTTCCATATCTGAACTCTTCATTGTAAAATTTACTGCCAGATTATGTTTGGCAGCACACGCCCTTGAATTTAAGCAATAAACCAACAATGACCTTTCGTAATTTCTGTTAAATCGTGTAAAAACGTTTCCCAGAACTACTGTAATTCATTCCGTTAGAAAAGAATAAATAGAGACGTCATACAGCTTTGTATTCAAGTTTGTCACTGCAACTTACCAAACACACTTAGAGCCATCATTGCTGGGAATCCGATTCTCTCCGTTCGCAGCTCCTCAATGTCCAGTCAGTGGTTCATTTACGCCAATGCCAGTCACCCGCCTCATGTGCTTAAGGCCACCCCAAGCGTTCCTTCTATAAACATGAAAAAGAATTAAATGTGCTATGGATTACATATCTGAAGCTCCATCCCCTAACTTGCTAAATAACTAAGAAGAAAAACAAAACATTTTATTCCGATTAGAGGCCAGTCCGCATGAATAAAATGGAATATCTATGAAGGCTTTATGCAAAATAACTTTCTAAAACACGATTTCAAAAAGGAAATATTACAAGGGATCTGTGCCCCGTGAACCCCAGAGGTACAGGGTACGGATAAGGATCAATTACCAGTGCTGGGGATGGGATCAGACTATATCCTCCGTCCTCCATGCCGCCATTTTGCCTCAGCACATGACCATCTTCCCCCTCTGGTGCAGACCGTCAATGCGGTAACCATGACGACCTGTCTCCGCGCGCTCTTCTCCGGGGAGCCGAGCGCGAGCCGCGGTTCCCGCGCCCCGACCCGTCACCGTTGCTGCGCATTGGCAGCGCTACCCGGGCGGGGGGTCCGGTCCGGCCCGGTCCAGCCGCTGCAGGGGCATGGGGACGAAGGTGCTCTCCTGCGAAGCGCTTATCTCAGGAACTGCGGGCGCATTTTTCCCCCCTTTCTTTCTAAGATTTCGCAGGCGCAGACAAGCAGTAACATTTCCAAGCAAACGGCCATCTCAATTCGGGAGCTCTTCTACCCTGGCCCACTCTGAAGGTGACATCCGAGTTTCTGATCAAAATTAATGTCCCGGGCCGGGTTGCTGCAAAATTGTCCATGCAATAGAATAAAACATCGCATCTACCCAAAACTGACATAGAATCCGAACATTAACAACAAGCTATTCTTCTATATTGTTATGTTCATTAAAGTTGGTCAGGTGAGAGGGCCTGGGTATACCACCAGATATCTGAGCCCCACCCTCTCTATTCCCCAGACTTGTATGATCAGTGTTGCCTGAAGGGATGCTGTGAGATGAGAAAAAGCGACACCAGTGTGAGAAATAACACCAGAAAATCGCTGGAAATGCTCAGCAGGTTAGCAATACTCAAAACTGATGAAAGGTGGTTGACCTGAAATGTTAACTTTGCTTCTTACTCCACAGGTATTGCTTGACCAGTTTAGTATTTCCAGCATTTTATTTTTTTAAATTTTCAGATTACCGACATTGCAGTATTTTACTTTGTATACGCTTACTGGAATCGGAAGAACATAACTTGTGCGTGGAGGCAGCAGAGGTAGGAGAACTGAGAACTTGTGTGGATTTATAGGTAAGTATGAAGAGCTTACAGTGAGCACTGAAGGACCATAGTCAGCTGAAGTGGAAGTTGTAAGTGAATGGAGATGCTCAGGAAATAATATCAGCAGAATTGGGTATCATATGGAGTATGTGCGGAACAGAGCTCAATGGATGACATTGAATGCTTTGGAGAGGCCAATACTTATGAGATAAAGGCATCAGTCACTAATCCTATATCTCTTGATTATCTTAATATTCAAAAAAAACTATTGACTGTACCTTGAGTATATTTAGCAACAGAGCCTCCACAGCCATCTCAGATAGAGACTTCCAAAGATTTGCCCTCTCTAGGTGAAGAAATGTCTTTGTCCTGAATGGCCAACCTCCTATTTTTAAATTGTGACCCCTGAATCCATGTATTCCAGTCAGGAAAATACATCATGTTTGCATCTGTTCTGTCAAGCCCCATAATAATGTTGCATTTGTCAATAAGATCACCACATGTTCTTCTAAACTTGAGAATGCTGAGTCTTAATCTCATAGGATAAAACCTCTATCCCAGGAATCAATCTCGTGATCCTTTTTTGCATTACCCCTTTTGCAAGTATGTTCTTCCTTAGGTAGGAGGACAAACGTATACAATGTTATGCTGCGGTATTATCATTCCTTTTGCGATCCCTTCCAGATGCACCGACCATTCACCTTTCTTTTGGCACTATCCCAGGTAACTATGGGAGATGCAACACTTTTCCTTTTCCCTCTTTCTTCCCACAATCTTTACAGGTGCAGCAGTGATTCACTTGCACTTCCAATCTAACGTATGCATTCAGAGTACACAATGTGGTCTCCTCTTCAAAAAAAAACAAATGGAGACTGACTTTGTGTAGCATGTGCATTCAGTCCATAGGGGCAACCACAAGCTTCCAGTTGCTTGTCACTTTAATCTTTCATCCCATTCTGCCCTTATCTGTCTCTGGCCTCCTGCACTGTTATAATGAGACCAAATGAGGAAAAGCACCTCATCTTCCATCTGCACTGAATATTGAAGTCTGGACTCAATAATGATTTCAATATTGAGTCCAGCCTCATGGATTCATTATTGAAATCAACAGTTTCAGGCACCATGCTTTCATTTTCTGTCTCAGAACTGGTTAGTTCTGTTGTAGTTCAATCTGTAATATTGACCCGTTTTTCTTTCTCCATTAGCATTGTCTGAGCTGCTGGGCATTTCCTACAGCTTTGCATTTCGTGGTTTTTACCGGTCTCGCTGTTTGTGTTGTCTCTCTCTAATTCTCGTTAACTTACCAATCAGATGACTTCATCAACAACTTATCACTATGAAATCCCTGGCTTCACCCTATCAGAGATATTCCAATTATCTATCCCTTTTCCACTCTTTGTGCAATTTAACATTAATTTGTTTTCTTATTTTTCCAGTTCTGATAGAGTCTTTGACCTGAAATATTAACTCTTTCTCTCTGCTGCCTGATCTACTGAATGTTTCAACATTTTATGATTTTACTTTAGATTTTAAGCATCTGCAGTTTTTATATCAAGCGCATACTTTGTCTCATTACCCAGACCTACTAGTTATGATGATGGCATTACACCTGTTTACTGTGTGCTTCCTGCTAAATCACAAACTTGTATGCTAGCCTTATTCACTTGTCCTATTTGCCACTTAATCATATTCAACTCACGGTTTAAATAAATTTATTATAATCTTGCTTCTATTCTCGCAACAGCAATTTTAAGTCAATTTTTCCTTGAACAATATAAGTAATGTTTCCCCAATTACTATTGACAAAATCCTTAATAATCTTAAAAGCCTTCATTCAATTTGCACTGTTTTTTTCTGCTCCAGTGGAAATAGAAACAGGATCTCAAGTGTCTCTGCAAACTTCCGTTTCTTATCGTTGTAAATGCTGTTGTGAAGTTACACCACTTGCTTTCAATGACTTTAATATTCTCAAGGCATCAAAACTGAACACAGTACTTTACTATTTTCTTAACCAGTCTTTTGTATGAAATCAGCCTTATTTCTTTACTCTTATACTTTACTGCCCCTATTTATAAACTCAAAATAAACTATTGGCTAATTTTATGCCTTGCTCTACCTGCACTTGCACATTCAGGGAACTTCAAATCTCTTCTTCAGTTTCTTTCCACTGAGAGGAAACTTTAGCAATATATATTAACTTGATTTCAGCGGTCTTGGGACATTTAAAATCATTATCAGTCATGCTGTTTTTGGATTCAGCACTGAATAGTCTACAGATTTCTCCCTTTTTTATTTCCATCCTTTGATGTTCTACCATGCAAGGTGAAATTACATAAACTCTTTTCCCCTTTATTAACTCAATAATGCAATGCCTTAATGAGTTAGAATTGCAACATAATTTGTACATGAGCTCTGTCACCTCATTTCAAATTCCTCACTGAGATTTACAATAATGAGGATATCTGTAGATTCCATTCTAATAAGACTCACAACATAATGGGACACATTATCCTTCTACTGTAGTTCTTTTTCAAATGTTTGTGCCCAGGTTAGCACATTTCATAAATTACTTCTTTCCAACAAAAAATGTGAGATTGAGACGGTGAGGGTGCTGAGGTATTGCTAAGATCATGCTCATGACCAGTCCCAGTGCAGAAAATAATATATTCAAGCTAGGACTTGGAGAGAAAGATAGCCCATTGGAACAATATAGGACAAGATTTGATTTTAAAAAAGGGCATAGGTCAGTGTAATGCTGCATATACATATACACTGTAACCTGTGAATACATTTTGCCTTAGAACATTTATATTTCGTACTAATTTATACTGCTTTTCCTTATTTCAAATCTCTACACTTATAGGGAAGCTTCTAATGTGAAAGTTTCTTCCAATTCTCATTTGCTTATATGATTTAAAAATAAATTCTGTATTCCTCTACAATGACATATTTTCTGTTATATGGCTGATTCCCTCATTTTTTTTTACTCAAGGTTGTCACCTGACTCCTGTTGTATAATATTATAGGAGTTTAATGATATATTAAGAAAATTATCTCTGCATGCACGGTCTGCTTCCATTATACATTCTTGTGTCTACGTTTATAATGGAGGTTGCATGTGTAAGCTATTATGCTGAAAAAGCATACCCTGTGGTGGGGATACAGCATCACGACTGGCAGGAGGATGTTGACAGTTTCCATAATAAACATAGATTTTGGAATTTAGAAATATGAACTATAACATGAAAGCTATAAATACATAAACAACAATTTACTTGGTTTTCAATTTGGTCTAAATTTACTAAATTACATCTATGCATTCTAATCCAATTTTTCCCATGCATATCAGAATCAGGTTTATTATCACTGACAAATCTTGTGAAATTTGTTGTTTTGTGGTGTTACAGACTAGGTTATAATTGGTGAATGTCCCTTTAAGATGTGGGTGTGTGTGTTGGCGTGGTTACGACAACAGAAGATAAAGGACATAATGAGGTTTTTGAAGCAGTCAGTCGGAGTCAGTCAGGAGAGAGAGAGACACTAGCCTGCTAGTCTCTATCAATGGATGAAAAACAGTAACTGTGTCTGTCACTACAATCCACGTATGGATTTTTGGAGTAATCCGGTGGAGTCCACTTTGTCATTAACCTGTAGAGGGAAACAGGTATTTGTGTGGACGGCCACGTCTCGGATGCTTTTCGGGGTGGCAGGTACTTCGGAACAAAGCAGTGGAGTTCACTCTGTTGTTGACCTGTAGAAGGAAACAGGTATTTGTGTGGACTGCCATGATTTGAGAACTTTTCGGGGTGAGGAAGATGCGGTGGAGTAGTCACTGCTGAGTAGACACTGAGGTGTCGTTTGGGTTCCAAAGTGGAACACTTGGATTTCATAATTACTGTCTATTTTCCCTCTACATCTTACGGTGGTTTTGAAGAAGCCTTTGCTCACATTTCACCTTATAGCTTGCTGAACTGAACTTTAAGAACCATTCCTGGACTTGGAGTTTGGGAATTTGCCGCACACACACACACACACACACACACACACACACACACACACACACACACACACACACTTCGAGTTTAATTTTTGGGGTTAATGTTTAAGATTAAAATTTTTACTTCTAACACTCTAACATTTTTACTTTTATTTTTCTTTTTATCATAAGTAGTTATTAATAAAGTAGTTTTTAAACACTTATACATGACTCGGTGTGTTTCTTTTGTTGCTGGTTCGTAACAGTGGCAAGACATAAAGACATAAAAATTACTATAATTTACAAAAATAAATAAATAGTGCAAAAGAGGAATACTGAGGTAATGTTCATGGGTTCATGGACTGTTTAGAAATCTGATGGTGGAGGGGAAGAAGCTGTTGCTGAAACATTGAATGAGAGTCTTCGGGTTCCTGTACCTCCTCCCCGATGGTTGTAACATGAAGAAGGCATGTCCTGGGTGGTGAGGGACCTTAATGATAGATGCTGCCTTCTTGAGGCACCACGTCTTGAAGATGTCCTGATTTAAACCTGCATCACCCAATACTGAACATGCTCATGCAAATGTTTTCAAATAGATTTTCCTCTGTAAACAATTACCTGTAAAATTGTAGCACTGACATTCTTCTACTAAATTATTGGTATTGGTTTATTATTGTCACTCGTATCGAGGTACAGTGAAAAACTTGTCTTGCGTACTGTTTGTACAGATCAATTCATTACACAGTGCAGATAAATTGAGTTAGTACAGGTAAAAACAGTAACAGAGTACAAAGTGTCACAGCTACAGGGAAGTGCAGTGCAGGTAGACAATAAGGTACAAGGTCACAACAAGATAGATTGTGAGGTCAAGAGTCCATCTCATCGTATAAGGGAACAGTTCAATAGTCTTATCACAGTGGGATAGAAGCTGTCCTTGAGCCTGGTGGTATGTGTCTTCAGGCTCCTGTATCTTCTGCCTGATGGGAGAAGAGAGAATGACCCGGGTGGGTGGGGTCTTTGATTATGCTGGTTGCTTCACCAAGACAGCGAGAGGTATAGACAGAGTCCATGGAGGGGATGCTGGTTTCCATGACGCGCTGGGCTGTGTCCACAACTCACTGAGGTTTCTTGTGGTCCTGGACAGAGCAGTTGCCATACCAAGCTGTGATGCATCCAGATAGGATGCATCGATAAAAGTTGGTGAGTGTCAAAGGGGACATGCCAAATTTCTGTAGCCTCCTGTGGAAGTAGAGGTGCTGGTGAGCTTTCTTGGCCATGGTGTCTATGTGGTTGGACCAGGACAGGCTATTGGTGATGTTCACTCATAGGAACTTGAAGCTCTCAACCCTCTCGAGCTCAGCACCATTGATGTAGACAGGTGCATGTACACCACACCCTTTCCTGAAGTCAATGACCAGCTCTTTTGTTGACATTGAGGGAAAGGTTGTTGTCATGACACCATGCCACCAAGCTCTCTATCTCCTTCCTGTACTCCAACTCAACGTTATTTGAGATACAGCCTCCTAAGGTGGTATCATGTGCAGACGTAGATGGAGTTAGAGCAGAATCTGGTCACGCAGTCATGTGTATATAGGGAGTAGAGTAGAGGGCTGAGGATGCAGCCTTGTGGGGCACCAGTGTTGAGAATAATTGTGCCGGAGGTATTGCTGCCTATCCTCACTGATTGTGGTCTGTTGGTCAGGAAGTCAAGGATCCAGTTACAGAGGGAGGTGTTGACTCCCAGGTGGCAGAGTTTGATGATGAGTTTGCTTGGAATTATAGTACTGAAGGCGGAGCTGTAGTCAATAAACAATAGTCTAACGCAGGTGTCTTTACTGTCCAGATGCTCTAGAGCTGAGATGGCATCTGCTGTAGACCTGTTACGGCGATAGCCGAATTGCAATGGGCCAAGGTTGTTTGGGAGGCTGGAGTTGATACGTGCCATGACCAGCCTCTCAAAGCACTTCATGATGGTGGATGTCAGAGCCACTGGTCAGTAGTCATTAAGGCATGTTACCTTGCTTTTCTTCAGTACCGGGATGATAGTGGTCTTCTTAAAACAGGTGGGAACCTGAGATTGAAGCAGGGAGAGGTTAAATATGTCTGCAAATACTCCCGCCAGCTGATCAGCACAAGATCCGAGCACTCGGCCAGGGACAGCATCTGGGCCAGATGCTTTCCTCGGGTTCACTCTCCAGAAGACTGATCTTACGTGCTCGATGGTGACCACGGGTTCAGTTGCACTGGAGCTAATCAGGGTGGGTGGTGACAATCCACTCCCCTTCTGTTCAAAACACGCATAGAATGCATTAAGCTCATCAGGAAGGGATGCGCTGTTGTTAACTATGCAGCCCGACTTCGTTCTGTAGCCCGATATAGCATGTACGCCCTGCCATAACTGACGGCTGGTCTAGGACTCTTATTTTGAACCGGTATTGTCTCTTGGCATTCCTGTTAGCTTTCTGGAGGTCATATCTCGATTTCTTGTACCGGTCAGGATCACCAGATTTGTGTATAGCAGTTCTCGACTTCAGTAGGAAGTGGATCTCCCAGTTCATCCATGGTTTCCGGTTTGGGAACACCCATATTGTCCTCTTTGGTTCACAGTCCTCAACACACTTGCTGATAAGGTCTGTGATGGTGGTGACATACTCATCTAGGCTGACAGCTGAGTCTTTGAACATGGACCAGTCCACTGACTCAAAGCAGTCGCGTAGAAGCTCATCTGTTTCCTCAGACTAGCACTGCACGACTCTCTGTACTGGGTCCTCCTGTTTCAGTTTCTGTTTGTATGCAGAATGTTTGGATGATATAGGATTTCCTGTCCAAATAGGAACCCAAGCCAAAGCACACTTCAAGCATTGCTGGTTTTGATCTGCAGTAGCTGGTATGTTAGACCCATTGCTTTTTGCTTTGCTAATTACTTCTTGGAAATTCCCTTTCATACCTCAGAAGGACCAGGGAGGAGCTTTTACCAGTTACTGTGACTCTATTCCAGATCCTGACCAATTCTTGTGGTAGGGACGCTATGTATTTAAGGTGCACTCTTAAATTTAAAAAAAAGATAAATTTTAAAACAAGGTTTTCTAACCACGTGGTCAAAATATTGAAGCTAATAATTGTAACTGAAGCAAAGTGAAAAATGAAGCATTTTATTCAACATTTGTCATAATTTTCTATAATTAATAGATCCTAACACTATTTCAAAAATATAATTTCAAAATGGCACATAATTTATTTAAGGAAGTAGCACATTTTGATGGGTATAATCAGTCATTTGGCTTTACATTTTTGGTTCTATGCTCTTGCATGTAGTTTGTTTTATCCCTGAGATCACTGTCAGTACATCACGAACAAAATGAAGTTGTATGATGTACTTCTCAAATTCACTGGAGGGCGCTGTAATCTTAAGAACCCTTAAGCATTGATGGTGCATATAAATGCAGACTTCAGAGAGATACCGTGAATAAAATAAACAGTTAACAAGAAAACTGGTAAAAGCAGCTTACATTCACATTATTGTTAAAGAAAAATGTGTAATAAGATAGAAATTCTTTACTAGTAAACTGAAATTTGAAGCAGTGTTTTTAATTGTAAAAAAGGTGTTTTCTGCAATTAACATCAAATAAAGGAATTATATTCTCAGTAGTTGCCTGTTTCAACCCTTGCATCCCAAAAGGTTACTAAGTAACAGCTACCAATTAGAAAAACCACATATGACTGTGTTAGAAGTGCTAAGGGAAAGAAAAAAAAACAGGGTTCCAACTGGATGAGGAGGTGTTGATTAAGGAGTGAATGTGATGTGAGGAAGGAATCCCGAGGGAAGATGGTTTGATTGTAAAAGCAACCAAGTGCAAATAGAATGGTGCTAGTGGCCGACATGAAGGGACTAAGGAAGAGGCAAGTGTCTGTCTCTAATGAGACTGAGAGGTGGTGAAATGTGGATGATGAAGGAAGGAAGGGAATTAGAGAGTACTGGGAAAGGGATGAAGAGCTGCTGCAATTTATTCCAACGAGGGAAGGATAAGTAGGAGTAGCACCTACCTGTTCTACTGCCAGGCAAATATTGATGCAATTCCTTCATTGTATTTGTGTCTTGGAGGTGACATTACTAGACCTGATAACCTCTGAAACCTCTCTACGTTGCCTGGTAGATGAAATATTTGGCACTTGCGAGGAACTGAGATTTCTTCTCTGCTCTCAAGTCTTCCATGATGCTTCTAAAAGGGTTTCTAAGAACTTTGGGGCCTGCCTGCAACTTATTTCAGAAAAGATTCTTCTTTCAGTGTCTTGGAAATGAAATAAACATTAAGGAAATCAGAAGATTTAAATCCTCAGATGATTATCCAAGATATTAGTGATTTTAGGTGTATAACCTTGACATTATTTTAACCTCTTGCTGATTGTGAAACCTAATATATATTGATCTGCTTTCAGTCAGCTTAAACAATTTCTTATAAAGAGGTTCTAGTAAAGGCTGAATTAACCCATTTTTAAAATTACTTTTATGAATTAGGTTATACCGGGTCGGGAAATGAAATAGCCCTGGAATTCCTTTATCACAGTCCTTCAGTAGCCCCTAAACTAATCCATTTCAAACTGATTTATGTGGAATTTCTAGACTTGTTTCCACTCATGAATTACTCCATCATATTCCAATTCCTTATCAACTGGAACACTTCCATGGATTCCAGGTTTCTGAATAGACCCTCATTGTTCATTTTCTCAGTTATCACACAGGTCTGATCTATACTAATAGCTAGGTATCCCACTGTTGAGAGGGATTTTAATACCCTTTTGGTTCTTAGTGGAGTGGATAAAGGTCTTTTGTTTTCCAAGTAATGAATGGACAAGACTCTGATTCTGGCTCCAGGTTGATTTGCATACATACCTTTATCACTGGTGGGAAGCATTGATTAAACTGTGTTAAAATTAAGTATCATTTAATGCAGTAAACTGGATTCAGTCCAATGCTCGCTCTCACTGTTTGATTTTAATTATCTGAGCTACTACTGCTGTCTGTTCCTCATCTCCCTTGATGAAATGCCTGGCAACTTGTCACTTCCCCCAACACTAGCTGATTTTATACTTGGATTAAGATTTTAACCCACTAATTTTTCTTCCATGCAAAAATTTCTTTGAAACTTCTCTACAATGCTACGCACTGGTAAATGTTCTCTGTTTACTCCAAACTGCTTTTTGTACACCCAGTCCAGATCAAGGGTTTCAACATAAAATGTCAAGTGTCCATTTCCCTCAACAGACGCTGCCTAACCCACTGAGTTCCTTCCTTTTTTGCTCCAGATTCCAGCAACTGCATTCTCTTGTGACTCCATTTTATACAACCCTTTCAGGTTTACATTAACAACAGCTATGTCAATCAATAAGAGCAATTTATATCACGTATTCAATGTAATGAAACTTCCCAACGCCCTTCAAGCAGCATATTTGAACAAAATTTGACGTCACAGGCCTTGGTCACCAATAGTGAATCAACAGAAATCAGGACACTGCAAGTTTCCAGATCTGATGAGTGCTGAAATTCTGCAGGGTTGCAGAGGGAAGATAGAGGGAAAGAAAGGAAATTGAAAACTAGAGTAAGAATTTTAAATTCTAAATGCCATCGTCCCAGTGCTAATATAGGTTTGTGGACTTGGAGGTGATGTGTAATTAGTGTTCTGAAATGGACAGCAGAGTTATGGCTGTGCTGAACATTATGGAGCATGAAATGAAGAATAAATGGCAAGAAGGCATTCTAAACAGGAGTAGGGTTTAACTGCTGTTGTGTGAACATTGGAAGTTAGCATCAGTTTACATGGCAGCAGTCTCCCAATTTATTGTATTCCAAATTTTAGGAAAAAGGGATCCTAATATTTATTTGAAGGAAATTTCTGCTCATTCAAAACTACACATTAGGTAAGCAGTGTGACAAATCAGAAGTTGTACTCCTCATCTCACCTTTTTTTTTGCTAATTACCAATAATGCATACTTAAATAAAATGCTACACTTGCTGGAAATTTAAAATATAAACAGCTGTTGTAAAAACTCAGCAAGGCAGTCAGCATCTTTAGAGAGAAAAACAAACTTAACATGTCATGATGATGATGCTTCATCTTTGTCTTTTTACTGACCTTGTTTCCAGTTTCTCCGTACTTGCTCTTTCATGATCTTGATTGACTCTCTTAAGTCTTCCATTCAACCTTTTGTCATGCAAATCTTCACCTTTCAACATGCCATTAGCACCTTTAGCCATCTTGACCTGATGTACTGATTTCCCTCTCTAAAAATCATATTCTGTCTTTACTTGCATTGCTACTTTTAAGTTTCCCTAAAACTTAAGTCATCAACCAACCTGTTTTCACTGTTCACCATTCACTTCTTCTGTGTGAAGCACACTGGGATACTTGGTACATTAAAGGCACTGTGAGAAAGTAAGTAGTTTTCTGTTTGCATTAATTAGTATTAATAAAGAGAAAGTCCCCTGTTTAATATTGTCGTTGGAAAAGAATGGATACCACAGTCATAAAAATAGACCTCTTTTTCAGGTAGTTAAATCAAATCCAGTCCTGCTGAATAGGTAGTAATCTCTGTAGAGTAGCAACATCCAACATGGTAGTGAGCAGGAATTTGTGAAATAAAATTTGACAATGCCATCTTTGTTAAATTAATAATACTCTTGCTTCATTAGCAGCCAATTCAAATTATATTCTGAGGTCACGATCAAGGTTGATAGTACTTTGGTACTACAGATTTAATACACTGTTGAATATGCTGTTTTTCAGATGAGTTGTCCATCTTCCCTTGAAAGCAATTTTTAAAGATCTCAAGACATTATTTAAGAAGAGAAAGAACATATAGTACTAATCCTCCCTTAATCAACAACACAGTCAGATTACGGTATTTATCTTATTATCTTACTGTTTTATAGCCTTTTTCTGATTTATTGTAATCTCCTTCCCAGCCTCTGAACTCCCACTCTTCACATCTCTGCCAAATAAAGAGCTTAAAATTATACTGTAATATTTAACACCGCAAAGACACCCTGATACATTTATTAAGTGCTGTCACTATTATTTGGTGGACAAATGCAGCAGCCAGTTTTTGTACCACAAGATCTCACAAATAGTAAATGAATGAATAATCGCATAATCTATTCCATACTGATGGGAGAATGCAAGCAGGATATAAAATCATTTATTCACTGACTCTACTCAAAACGAGAAAGCAAAAGATACATAAATACATTTTATAGGTTTTTTTTATCAATTACTAGTAAAATATATTTGATCCAGCACTAATTTTTCCTACCAAAGTTTAGAGTATGTTGTACATCTGGGCAGGCACGGTAGTGTAGCAGTTAGCGTAACGCTATTACAGCGCCAGCGACCCAGGTTCAATTCCTGCTGCTGTCTGTAAGGAGTTTGTACGTTCTCCCCGTGTCTCCGTGGGTTTCCTCCGGGTGCTCCGGTTTCACAAGATCACAAGACAAGGGAGCAGAAGCAGGCCATTCAGCCCATCGAGTCCGCTCCAAGGAAAAGGGAGAAAAGAAATGAGAAATGGGGAATGGGGGGGGAAACAAAAACAAATTAAAAAAACCTATTCTAATCCCAATTTCCGGCCTTATCCCCATATCCCTTGATACCCTGACTATTTAGATATCTGGCCTCCACTGCTGTACATGGCAAGGAGTTCCACAAATTCACCACCCTCTGGCTAAAGAAATTTCTCCTCATCTCTGTTTTGAAATTGTACCCTCTAATTCTAAGATTGTGCCCTCTGGTCTTGGACTCACCCACCAAGGGAAACAGCCTAGCCACACCTACTCTGTCTTTTCCTATCAACATTTTAAATGTCGCTATGAGGTCCCCTCTCATTCTTCTGTACTCCAGTGAGTACAGTCCAAGAGCCGACAAACGCTCATCATACGTAAGCCCTTTCATTCCTGGAATCATCCTCGTAAATCTCCTCTGAACCTTCTCCAACGTCAGCACATCCTTCCTAAGATGTGGGGCCCAAAACTGCGCACAATATTCCAAATGAGGCCTCACTAGTGCCCCGTAGAGCCTCATCAACACTTCCTTACTTTTATACACTTTTATTCCTCCCACATTCCAAAGACATACGGGTTAGGAAGTTGTGGGCATACTGTGTTGGTGCTGGAAGCATGGAGATACTTGTGGGCTGCCCCCAGAACACTCTATGCAAAAGATGCATCTCATTGTGTGTTTCGATGTATATGTGACTAATAAAGAAATCTCATCTTACATCTGTTTTAAGTATCTTTATAATTAGATGTGCAACTACCAATGACATCAAATAGGGTAGGACTTGCACAGTTGATGGTAGTGTTCTGAGACATGTTGATGAACAGAGGAAACTTGAAATTCAATGCAGGTCGTTATGGTGGTGAATGAGGCATATGGCATACTTGCCTTTAGAGAATATAAAAGTTGGGATGTTATGTTGCAATTTTACAAAACACTGGTTAGACTACACTTGGATTATTGTGTGCAGTTCTGGTTGCCAAATATAGAAAGGATGTGGTTGCACTGGAGAGAGTATAGAGGAGATTGACCAGGACGTTGCCTGGATTGGAGCACTTTAATTATGGGGAGAGACCGGATAGGCTGGGTTTGATTCCCTGGAATTTAGGAGGCTGAGAGATGACCTGATAGACATATATAAGATTACAGGAGGCATAGATAGCGTAGATAGTCAGAACCATTTTCCCATGTTAGATGTATCAAAGAAAGAATGCATGGATTTAAGGTAAGAAGGAATTTTGAAGGGATTTGAGGGGAAAACTTTTTTACACCGAGAGTTGTTGACATCTGGAATTTGCTACCAGAGGAGGTAGCGGAGCCAGGTAAAGCCATTATGTTTAAGGGACACTTAGGCAGGCACCTAAATAGGCAAGGTACAAGGATACAGACCTATTTCAGGCAAATGGGATTAGTCTAGATGGGCATAAAGGTCGGTAAGGTCGTGATGGACTGAAGGGCCCATTTCTGTACCGTACAACTACGACAATGGTATCAATTACTTTACATTTCTCCCTATGATATCCAAAGGTAAAAAATGCATACATAAGTTTCATACATTGTCTAAAGCAAAAATACATTAATAATTGTTGTATATGATATGTCTAGGTAATGAAAAATAACTCATCACTTTCAAATATAAAACAGTGAATAAAATAATGTAGCATTAGTTTCAGAAATAGCCTTATCTGGATTAATATTAGGTTAATACAGAAGGAATTAATAAAAAATGTGCTATCAGCTCATGTAGTAATGTCAACACAGAACTTTCTGCTTATTTAGAGAAATATATATGAATAATACATGAAAATGCATACAAAAGGAAGAAGACTGAATATTTTGTGTCCAAAATACTAAGATCATTTAAGCATGTCCTTGCTCACCAATCAAGTTAAAGGGTCTGACCCATTAAAAAATTGTGTGTTAATGACATAAATTAATATTAAATATCCAAACTGCCAACTAGAACTCTGCTGCGATTAATGGAGCATCTAGTAATCTCAAGATGGAAAGATGAATACACCCAGTTTTTAATTTAAAATACTTTAGAACCATATTTTTCAGATCAGCTTGGAGATGTTCTAGTGTTGTTTTTAAAATGTGGGCATTAAGTTCTGCCTTCAAAGACCATAATTTTTTTCAAAAGTTCAAATAGAAGAAAGCAAATTTAATGACACCCTCCAAAGATGCTGGCTGTTTTACTGGCCAAAAATGTTTCCAATACGTAGAAATGCATTTTAAAACTTTGCCTGATTGTGTCTCAGTTGGTGGGAGAGGAATGGCTGATGTGAACAGTGGGTTAGTGTGCCCAGTCATTTGGTGCTGATACAGTATTTCTCAGTTCTGAAGCATAAAATCAAGAATAAAAAGTAATTCCAGTTGGGAAAGCAAGCATCTCTAAAAACATTTTCATAGATCAATCCCTGGACAATAAACAAATTCTTTTAAAACAATGTTTTTAAAAGGAAAATACAGGTAACTATTACAGAATCATTTAATTGCTGATAAATCTTGTTGGGTTTGGATAGACTAAGCTGACAAAATTATTTAAAATGGTGTAAAAGTATAGTTTAGAAATAACTGAGAGTTTGGAATTCATCATTATTGGAAAAAAAATCCATTAAAACTTGTGTAGTGGAAAATGTATAGGTACGTGCAGCAAAAAAAAACAAGCTACTGAAACTCTCAATTATGTCCTTTTCATCATCAACAATTAATGCTCCATTCCCTTACTTCCATGGTTGTCTCCTATCTTCCACACTCTAAACTCAGATGCCTACGTCCTATTCCCACTGAGAAATAATGACTTATTAATCACGTCTTTGGCTGCCAGTCACCAGAGCCTGTAGTTCACAATTCTTATTCTCAGGTTGCCATTTGCTATTTCTATAACTCCTAACGCCACACTAATCAATAGAACTTCCTGTTCGGCTAACTTTCCTCTGTTTGTACATTGTTGCTCCTTAATTACATTATCTTGGTTGCACACCCATGAATTCCCTCCTCAAACCCATTTCCCCACCCAGCTTCATGTCCATTTTTTTGTCCAGTTATGCCTGTGTGAAATACATTGAGACATTTCTCTAACGTTAATGGTGGCATGTAAATGTGAAAGGTTAGTTGTGTAATTTCAAGAAGGAGGAATCTTGTCCTGGAACCCAGTGTGGTCAAGGTCTGTTATTCATGTTTACTCTGATGAAGTCGCTAAGTTTTCTCTGCAGCTCTAGTGATGAGGAAGATGGCGCATAATGCCATTGCCTCCTCTTCCCAGGTAGCATGAATTATATGTGTAGATGGTTTGGGGCAAGCATATGCAGGAGTCCGAGCACATCAACTTCAGTTTTCTCAGTGATTGACATGTGTCAAATGGGTGTGTCAAGCCTTATTCCTTTCTAACTGTAGTGTTGCCTCATCAGATGCTGAAGTGTATTTCCAAAAGCTTTTGTAACTATTCTTTTTAACTACCAGTTAAGACTGCTGGAAGACTTAATTCTTCTACATTGTTTTAAGCGCAGCACACTCCACCAGAAATAAAATTGGAAAATTCTGGAAATATTTGGCAGGTCAGGCAGCATCCGTGATGAGAGAGAAACGGGGTTAACATTTCAAGTTAACGTTTCAACACTAATTTGTATATTTGATTTATTAAAAACGTTTTGATGAGCTGCTGCACTATGGAGTATTAAGTAGCCGAGTCTTGTCAGACTTGTCAGCAAATTTTGGGTTGGATTAATAAAAGGCTGCATTCCCAACAATCACAACAATTGAAATAAAAAGAGAAAATGCTGCTCAGGCAGCATCTACGGAAAGAGTAAAAGAGTTAATACGTCAGATTAAAGGATTTTATCAGAACTGGAAAAGAGAGAAAACAAGTTGCAGAGAAAGTGTGGCAGAGATGGATAGGACAATGGGAATATCTCTGATAATATCAGGGCAAGGGATAATCTTTAATTGAAGTCACCCGGTCAATGAATCAATGGGGGCAGTTAAAGTGAATCTAAACAAAGGAACATAAAAGCTATGAAATGAGAGTACTCAGAGAGTGGGAACACAAACAAAGAAACATAAAGGTTGAAAATCCTTTGTTCAGATTCATTCTCTCTAACTGCCCCCATTAACCCATTCAATGCATGACCTCTACAATTTATTGCCATGGCAACCCCGGGCTTGCCCCATCAGAGATATTCCATTTTTCCTATCTGTCCATCCCCTACTTTCTCTAGAATATAAAAATCAACTTGTTTTCTCTCTTTCCCAGTTCTGATGCAGGGTCTTCAGTGTTAACTCTGTTTCTCTTTTTGCAGATGCTGCCTTATCTGCTGAGTGTTTCTGGCATTTTCTGTTTTTATTTCAGATTTCCAGCAACTGCAGTTTTTTTTGATTTTCAATCACAACAAATTACACAATATAGAGCTTTAATTTTAGTAAAAATAATCCAGGATACCTTTATTCAAAATTTGACACCAGGGTATAGAAGAGGATATTAGAACAATTGAAAGTGCTAGGATTTAAGGAGTGTCTTCAAGTGGGATTGAGATGCAGAAAGATTTAAGGGAGGAAGTTAAGAATCATAAGGAGGGACAGTCACTGGACTTCTATCCAGGGAGGAGATGCAACAATACAGCCAAGTTTTAAAAATCATGATAATTTGTATGCTATGCAACTCCACATTGTAAAAATCTCCCTTATGGTTTCTGGAAGAGGAAAAGGGTGTGGGGGCAGTACTGGGCAAATGAACAGCTGCAGTTTGGATGTCTTTGGATTGGTGCCCTGATAATCTAGCCTGGATTATGTGTTCGTGTTTGTGGCGTGAGGTTTAATGCACAACCTTTCACCTGAGTGGAGAGAGTTCTGGCACAGAGACAAGGTTGACAGCTTAGAGATCAATATGATATACACATCAAAAAAATGAAAAATCTGAAAAAAACTTGGTTCACATAATAAACTGAATAATTTGGGTTTCCTCCATTATGTCCACCAACCAGTATTATTCTTAAATTTCCATTAGATTTGATACTTAGCAAGATTTTTTCCTTGTCTTGAGAATAAAACAATCCTCAACAATAGTGTTTCATTGCAGATTCATTAAATCCATTTTATGAACTACTGCTATAAGAGTGGACAAGGTGCTGGAAGCAGCTTCAACTTTGTTGCAGTTCTTTAGTAATTTACATAGCCTGATTTCCTGAAATCACCAAATTTGCACTGCTCCTTAGTCAAAATCTTTTGTTGGGGTAGAGAGGGAGTCGATTAAAAACAGAACTACACCTTCTGAGGAAGCCCACCAGTGATGAGGTCAAGAACAGGGGTCACCAGTGTCTATTTCTCTGTAGTAGATCTAAGAATTTTCAAAACCATTTGATGATTATTTTATGTTACTCAAGTATTTTTTTAAAATTCAGATAATGCATCCAGCTTAAATTCCATCTTTTAGGAAGATGTTACTGAAGCAACTACTGCAAGTTACTACTACAGTAAGCTTCAGTTCTGGTTTGTGTCTTTGAAAATACATCTTTTGCAGAATATGGGTGTATTTTATTTGGCCATTAAGAAAGAAATAAATTATTGTAAATATTGTTCAAGCTGATCAGCTCAACTTTTAAAATATAAAAAACCACCAAACAGATTGTTATACAGTTGCTCCCCATCCATGCCACAAAATAAAGTAACTTTTTCATCAACTTCAAAGTGTAAAGGAAATTCAATAATCAGTTATAAAACTATAATCAGCTTGAGGTATTAAAAGTATAATTTTCAAAGATACAGGTAATGCTGACGGAAACCATAGATAATAATAGCAATTAAAATGTCTCCTGAATAATATTGTGCTCAGTAGGTGGTCAGTTTATAACAGGTGCCTTAGCAATTGATACCTACCGTAAATAATGGCAGACACATTCTATACTACATGCTCAATACATAAACAATACTTTGAAAACATTTCTTTTATTCAATGTTATTTGACTCTTCTTGATCTCCAATGTTCCTGCAATGTTGTATCACTCGCACATCGTAAGACTTTAACACAGTGTGGGTACACATAACATAGCCTAAGCCAATAAAACTGTGAAATTACTGTGTTTAGCCAAACCATTTTCTGAATTTGTATTCAATGCAGATTTTTCATTTGTTTTTATACTTTTTCAATTTCAAGATTACAGGAACGATACTATTGAGGTGTGATATGGTTTATGGACTAGATAGTTTAAAAAATCCAAAAGGGACATTAGGGAAAAACCAGGAAATTATAGGCCTGTGAGCCTTACATCAGTGGTAAGGAAATTATTGAAGAAGGTTCTTAGGGGTAGGATTTACTCACAACTGGAAAAGCATGAACTTATTAGGGATAGTCAGCATGGCTTTGTATGGGGGAGGTCATGTCATACAAACTTGATAGAGTTTTTTGAGGAGGTGACAAAGATGATTGATGAGGGAAGGGCAGTGAATGTTGTCTACATAGACTGTAGTAAAGCATTTGACAAAGTCCCTCATGGCAGGCTGATCCAGAAGATTAAGGCAAATGGGATCCATGGAAACTTGGTAGTTTGGATTCAAAATTGGCTTGGCTACAGAAGACAGAGGGTAGTGGTGGAGGGTTGTTATTCTGACTGTAGGTCTGTGACCAGTGATGTTCCGCAGGGGTTGGGACCTTTATTGTTTGTGATATGTATATGTGATCTGGATGAAAATGTAGGTGGAGTGATTAGTAAATTTGCAGATGACACAAAAGTTGGTGGAGTTGTGGGTAGTGAGGAATGTTGTCAAATCACACAGTAGGATATAGATCAGTTGGAAATGTGGGCGGAGGAATGGCAGATGGCGTTTAATCCAGACAAGTGTGATGTGTTGCATTTTGGGATGTCAAATGTAAGTGGAAAGTATACAGTAGATGGCAAGACCCTTTGGAGCATTGATGTACAGAGGAATTTTGGAGTGCAAGTCCATAGCTCTCTGAAAGTGGCAACACAAGTAGATAGGGTGGTAAAGAAGGTGTATGACATACTTACCTTTATCAGTTGGGTCATTGAAGTGGTCAAGTCATGTTGCAGCAATATAAAACTTTGGTTAGGCCACATTTGGAATATTGTGAGCCCTATTCCAATGGTTGCTGCATTATAGAACCATAGAACAATACAGCACAATAGAGGCCCTTTGGCCCACCATGTTGTGCTGACCTTCAAACCACTCCTAAGACTACCTAACCTCTTCCTCCCACATATCCCTCTATCTTAAATTCCTCCATACATGAAGAATGTGGAGGCTTTGGAGAGAGTTCAAAAGAGGTTCTCCAGGATGTTGCATGGATTGTAGTGCTTTTGCTATAAGGACAGGTTGGATAAATGCTAATTGTTTTCTCTGGAGCGTTGGAGAATGAGGGATGACCTGATAGCAGTATATAAAATTGTGAAAGGATAGATGGTCAGAATCTTTTTCCCAGGATGGAAATGCCAGATACAAGAGGACATAGGTTTTGGGTGAGAGGGTGAAAGTTTAAAGGAGATGTGCGAGGCAAGTTTTTTTTACACAGAGAGTGGTAGATGCCTGGAATGCACTGTCAGGGGAGGTGGTGGAAGCAGATATGATAGCAACATTTAAGAGCCATCTAGACAGGCACATGATGGAGGGATATAGACCACGTGCAGGCAAAAGGGAAACATTTGAATTTGCATCATAGTCAGCACAGGTATTGTGGGCTGAAGGGCCTGTTCCTGTGCTGTTCTATGTTTTATAAATCCTACACAAGCACAGTTTGTACTTGTGTTGCAAATTTATTGTATAAAAACTGTAGGTTTTCAACTCCTTGTGGTGAAATTGAAATTTGTCACATGGAGGAATGTTGCTTATAAGACACAACAATATTATAACTGCTGTTGGTACATTAGTTTTCAGCCAGCCACCAGCTGTTAAGTGGGGTCAATTTTAAAAGTTTAACTTTGATAGTTATACAAGATTCAGGGCCATCAAGAGAAACACAAAGAATCCGCTTCTGATTCTCAAGATAAGGAATACATCAACCAGTATGACTGAACCCTGGTATATTTCATTGTGCCAAATTTAACCAGCAAGGTGATTTAAAATGATGCAGTTACTTATGCAAATATTATAGCTTACATATTCTGGAACAGAAAATCTTTGCAGGAGGCAGTTATTAGTGTCCTTTGTAGTTCTGACATTTAAAAATAAACATGTTATAAAAAATGCCCCTCAAGTTTCATAGACTATATTTTTTCTGTAAAGCAATGAGCTTTTGTCTTTTTCTGCCTCAAGAACTGTAGAAATTAGGTGGAATTTTACAATGTGAAGGTTTTTCAGTGGAAACTGAAAGAAACACCTAAAATTTTGTTCTCCATAGGATCTAATTCCCTTCATTCCCAGACGAGATAAGTTCTTTCTTAATGAATGCCAATAATTTCTTGGAGTATAGGACTGTGCATTGTCTAGAGGAGTGGCATTTTTATCTGGTATAAATAACTGTGAATAACAACCAGCTACGACAAGCCTGAATGTGATTTTCTTGACTGTAATGTCCAAATAGCGTCTGTGATTTAAATAGCAGATGGTCTTGTTGATTTAATTAACAAAGGTTTCCTGTGACAAAAAGAACCAGTATTCCATTGTGAAAAACTTGATCCAATTAAATAACAACCCCCTACGGCTGGATATACATCAAATGAATTTGTATCTCCAAACAAGATCATGTACATTTCTTTTTTGTTACCCCAATTTTGTTTAATTCCAAACCTTTAATTGAATTCATGTGTGAAATACTGTTACAGTACTGTATCCTGTTAATGGGATAATCACATTCAATATTGTTTGATCTAACCTGGGAAAGGGGAGCTTCTGAAAATTACACAGATATTCTGCTTTTAGAACTAACAATGTGGAATTGCAGCAGCCTTGAGACAGAGGTGCTCCTCTAAAGCTGAATATTGATCTCACGTTCCTGCTCAATGAGTTAGCAACGTTCATAACATAAGACAATAAAAACAGCTGATATGCAGAAACACTGATTTTGTTTTAAAAAATTGACTCATAAATTCAACCAGGCAGTGTTGTTATGAAGGCCAATTGAAGCATTATGGACTTGCTATGATGCATGTGCAGAGAGGTAGAAAGGTACTTATTTAGGCACATTAATCAGTCACCACAGGGAAATTCAGTGGAACACAGGATGCGTGACATTGTGGACAGCCCATAAACAATCAAAGGCCTTTCCTTTGCACACTTTGTCATTCTGGGGTTGGTTGATTGGGGATTTGTAGTGGGGGGTGGGGTGGTGGGGGGAGGAAGCAATAATGTAGTTGGGTTGGTTTAGCAGGTTAGTGATCAGGGAGGTCATGTTGGGTGAGGTATGGTTGTGTTGATTGGTCTGTGGGTGGGGAGTGGGTCAGGACATCAGATTGGGTGGGTTGAGAAAATCAAGCTAACAGGCAATGGGTGGGGAAAGGTAGGTCAGTTCAGCTGATTGGTGGGTAGGAGTCATTAGGATGGTGCTTGGTTGAGATGATAGATCTGTGGGTGGAGAGGGTTCAGCGAGCATCATCCACTTGGGAGGGAGAATGGGAGTTGCTTTCAGCATGGGGGAGTGGTGAGCGGGTTCAGGAAGAAGTTACGTGAAGGTATAGAGAGAGAGCTTGTCTGAGACAGGTTCCCAATGCAATCTCCTCAGGCTGGGATATGCCTAGCCAGACCACCTGTAAGTAATGCTGAAGCAAACCTCACATGAGCAGACCCCCCAAAAGTGGAAGAAAATCTTGAGGTGGTGTCCAAATGTGCTTTGCATGCCTTTGGATATCCTTGTGTCTCTCCAGACTCATTTTTTTATTAGCATAGCTTATGCAAAGAAGGCCCAAAAAGAAAGTTCCAATAACCAGTGAGCAGTAGAAAGTCCTCTTCACTTGTTAAATGCTTGTTCTGTTCAGCACAATGCCTGTAAAATGGATAGAGTGCAAACATGTTTCAAGGGCAGTGCTTCAGATGTTGAATCCTTTATCAAAACTGACAAAGGGTCTTCACATAAGCAGTTAAAGCCATCTCTTTACCTCTTACATGTTGGTTCCTGCCATCATTCATGCTAAGGATGTCCTTGGAGCCACCTCCTCCTGTTGGTGATTTAATTCCCCATCACCACTCGAGTTTGGATGTCACATCACTGCAATCTGTTGGTCGTGTGTTCATTTAGCTGTATCTTTACATGCTATATATGTTGTTTCACACACACGTATTCCTCTAGTGCAACTTTATCACGCTGGCAGCTTATTTTCAGGTGTGCTTGCTGCTGCTCCCTTTGTACTCCTCATTGAAATTTGATTCCCTGGCTTGCTAGTACTAGTAGAGTAGGGGACATGCCAGGCCATGAGATAAGAGTATGCAGTGGTATAAATTTTTGCTGCTGTTGATGGTCCACGGTATCTCATAGATGCCTGGATGTGTTCTGAGTCTTTTCCGTTTGGTACATTTATGCTGCCACACAACATGATGAAGTATTCCCTTGGTGTAAAAACAAGACTCTAACTCCACAAGCAATGTGCAGTTTGGCATCATTTCTACCAATGCTATCATGGCCAAATACATCTGCTACAAGTCTTTTGTTGAGGATAAGGTCAAATAGGTCTATCGCTTGCCATTTAAAACTCATTAATTCTGCATGTAATGAAGTGTAAGGTTTGCATTATATTTTTCAGTAGGACTTATAATTGGTTAAATTCACATGAGTAATTTCCTTGAGTCTGTAAACTGTACTGCCTGTGAAACAGAACAGAATTTCTGCCAGCATCCTTGGGATCCTGTGTTAAGCCACACATAAATAGATGCACCAAAGCTGATTTCAGTTTGACAGAGTAAAAACAGTGAACTCATTGCTGTCGTCCTATTGCAAAAGCTGTCTCATACTTCTAAATTAACCTCTCATTGACCTAGCTATTTGCCTGTTGCATCCTTTCATTACGAGGATAGATTATGCTCAATCTAACCCACTGCTTACACTCCACCTCCAGCTAATTCTGTGCCTGCCTTTACAGGCTGTGCCAGTATAGTATGGGCAGTGCTGGAGTCTTCCACTTCATGGCCCTTGGAGGAGGTGGAGAGGGCTGCAAGTGATGAGTAGGCCTCAAATGTCAGAAGCTGAGTCAGCTCCCTGATCACCACAACAGCCTTTGACAGCTCACTGCTTTGACAGCCTCTTGCATTTTTAAAAAAAAACAGTTGAAATCGATTAAAATAAATCAAAAATGAAAATCATTTTTAAAAAAAGTAAAAAAAATTAAAATTTGTTACAAACATATTACACCACTCTTAATTAAAAACAGAAACAAACAATGAAATAAAGGAAAAAATATTGTTAACCATTGCTGATGAAGGTCAGTGATCCCATGCAAATAAATGAAGTTGGTTCTTGTACACCACCCATGGTTGGTGTAAAGCCTATGCACTGAAAGCAGAGTGCATCTGGGCTCTCAGGTCTACGATCTGTAGTGGCTGCTGGACTCACAGGTGAATCCAGCAGCAGAACAAGAGATCAGATGGAGTGGAATGTGAAGGCAGTGCTGCCAGACTAAAATACAACCCAGTGTTTATTCCACCAAAGGCAGAAGGGAGAATCTGGCATCATGTACAAAATATTAACTAGTGTTGTGTTTATGGGTGTGCACATGCACATGTATTTGGGTCAGAGATTAGTCACAGCTGCAGCATCATGTCTATTCATGCATCATTTAAAATACTGGAATAATTTGTCAGTGGTACGCTGCGACATCTGTAAAACTTTTTAACAGCCCTTTGCTCATGTGAGGGAAATAAAGAGGTGGTATAATCTGCAGCTGATGTGGTATTTTTATTTGAATGGTTGCAGGTCCAGGACTGTTAAAAAATAACATAATGTTTTGGGTAGTAAAATAAAAATAAAGCCATAAGGTATCGTCCCATCCTGAATTCTTCATAATGTGCATTTATCTACTGTGTGGATGAAAGAAAGATATTAGCCCTGTCTGCAAATTATGGTAATTCATTAATGAAAATCACATTTTTGAATTGATGTCTTGGATTTTTATTGACACTTGATAGAAATGTATCTAATTTTTTTCTCTGGAAGAAAAATACTCAATCTCTGTGGAACAAATATAAATTTGAGCTTTAGTTTTAAGGAATTTTGATTTATGGAGTAGTGAAAATAAATCGTCTACAATTTGTATAATTGATAAATTCACTTGTAGCTTGCTAATTAGATCATGTACTGGAAAGCATTATAACTTAGCAACTTGGAAAGGTCTATAATTGGAGCAAATTAACAACAAAAACTCCTCTATGATTTGGAACTAATCCAGTTTGGTTTCCTTCCAAAAGTAATTGTGTTTTATTGCTTTTTGGATGAAGTCTAACTGAAGCAAATCATTGTTCCTTTTTAACATTTCTGGTTTGTATTTTATCTGCATGATCCTATTTATTCCCTAAAAAGCAATCATCATTCCCTTATATTTTGTGCAAAGTTTAATACTGATGAAAAGCTTTAATGGCACCATCCCGTAAATAAAATTTTGAGATTATTTTCAATTGTTAGAATCATTCTGGCAGAACTGCATACAAACCCATTAAGGTATTTAGCCGTGACTGTATTTTATTCGATAACTAGGATGCATTTTGCAGACTTAAGTGTTTTTTTGTTCTTGACTTTTTTCTCATTTTCAATGTACTGTAGTATTAAACAATGGCTGCTGTTAGCAAACAAAAGTAAGCACAGAATGGTAAATCTGAGTTATTGTGCTGCTACATCTATGAGTCACACTGAGGTCAATGACAAATAAGGGAGGTACATGGATACTCTCTAGGCAGCTAATTTTTAATGTCGGAAAACACTAGATAAAATATCAGATTTCTCAAAATATTAAAAAAGTGAAAAATAAGTTAATTAAAGGTCACCAGGAGATTCAACACAATTTGTGCTGGGCTGATGTTATGCAGCACCTCTCTTATAAAAATGTGAAACCACCACCATATGTAACCTCACAACAATGATGCTCAGGAAACAGAACTGTGACCCTAACTTCTCCTTCCACTTTCACAGTGATGCACATTCAAAATTGCCTTGTTTTAATACTAGAGTAGCTGAAATCAGATACTTTAAATTGTGGGTGGCTGTAATTGATTCATAATCCAAGATTTCTAAATCCACAAAGTAACATGTCTTGACTTTGTCAAGAACAGATTGTTCAAACTTTTCAGAGCATTCCAAGTATATACAGTACCTTTAATTTTTAAACCAGTGCCTTTTTAAAAATAAGAATGTTTCGGTGAACAAGGAGCAAGTGGATGATCAACATTAGGGAAAATAATAATGTAAAACTGTCGGAGACAAAGATATTATCAGTGTGTCTCAGAAAGGGAGGTGCTGTGACAGAGGATATTTTATGGTGGGACAAAGAAGATAAGATAAGATCTTTATTAGTCACATGTACATTGAAACACATAGTGAAATACATCTTTTGCATAGTGATTTTGGGGGGCAGCCCGCAAGTGTCGCTGCACTTCTGGCGCCAACATAGCATGCCCATAGCTTCCTAACCTGTACGTCTTTGGAATGTGGGAGGAAACCAGAGCACCCAGAGGAAACCCACACAGACACGGGGAGAATGTACAAACTCCTTACAGACAGTGGCCGGATTTGAACCCGCGTCGCTGGCACTGTAAAGCATTATGCTAACCACTATGCTACCATGCCTGCCACTACAGTGGGAACAGGATCTTTTATGGAGGAGTGCATCTGACATAAGAAAATGACTGGTCAAGGTGCTACAATTGGATAGGGCTGGATCATCAAAGAGAAGCTTTACAATATTTGGGGAAAAACCTGCAGGTGCAGCTTAAATAATTATGACGTGCAACATAATTTTACTGCATTAAAGGAGCCATTAGCCATTTTCAATCAGCAATAGTCTGTAAAAAAAAATTACAAAATAATACTTTAGTACCTTGATACTTGCAGATTTTTTTAAAACTTTGTTATAGTTTTGTATGACAGTGAGGTTGTTCATTTTCTGTCAATCTGATGGCAGATAATTTTTGCCGAAAATTGGGTACTTTAAGTTGGAATAGATTGTTGAAATTACCAACATATTCCTGTGGCAGAGATAAGGCCAGATGGAAATTTGTTGCATTTCCAACATGCTGGAGTTTTTCTTCAATTTAATGCTTCTCCATGAATATTTTAATATATATACATGCATTTATTATATGATAGGGAAAATACATTTAGGTGATGAGTGACTGTTAAAACTGCTAAGTTCCAAAAGATAATAGACTATTAGGATTGCCTCCCTCAAGCCTCTCAAGGACACCTTCACCCATCTTTAGCCAAGATCTCCAGTCTTCTCCTTACTATCTGTTTGGCTTCTAACCAGAGGTTTCACTTTTGAGAGCCGACCGACTCTATCCCTCTGAGATGCCAATGACCAGCGAGCTGAAAAAGTTGTTGGGTATTGAATGATCGTCTGTAATTAAAACAATGCACCATCAGAAAAAATGGTCCTGCCAACATCAGACACATTGTCATCTCCATACTCAACTTTCTAGATGAAGTATTTTTTCTGAAATACCTGCATTCAGTGCTTCATTTTCCATTGGATTCATTTTCTTTTTCAATCACAGCAGAGGTAACACTTTGCCAGTCTTTCTTCAACAAACTCCTAAACTCATTATCGGGTCATGATTACATTGCAATTTTTTGATAACCTTCTGTGCACATATTGGCTGTAGTACTTCCTACATTTTAACAGTGACTACATTTCAGAAAAATTTCATTAGGTGTAAAGCACTTTTTTATATCCCAAGGTTATGAAATCCATAATAAAATGCCAGTTTTATAGCTCTTTTTCATCCCAACCTACTGAATAGGGATCCAGTCACCCATTTGAGGGAGACACCAATTTGCAGGAAACTTTGCAATGTTTTGAAGGGGTGGCAATCGGTGGGGTGAGAGGCTGTTCTTGGAGTTAACCAGTCTGTCATGGCGGATATCATCTCAATAAAACCACGTACTATTGACTCAGTGGTAATGTAGCAGGATTCAGAGCAAGACAAATCATGAAAATACTTATCTGACTTCTTTTGTTTTGGATTACTCATACATTTGGATAGCAGTTCTGCACTCCATTAGCTTCTTATGGACTTATTGATTAGATTGTAAGAAGGAAACAGTTTCCACAGGATGGGTCAGATACATAGCTGAAATCCAATTATATTATGAATTGGCTGCTGACTTTCTGTAAAATAAGGTTCACAGTTGCACAATAAATGATGAAGTGCAAAATCCTCAACTTTCACCACGCAGCATGATTTCCCATTCAGCTTTCTTCTCATCATCAGTAGTTTAACAATGCACCCTTTTTGTTTTACCTTTCTTCATCCTTGAATAAGACGGTATGAAATAAAATGTTTAATTTGATGACTGTAATAGTTGGCAGAGATCAGCTTTAATCAGATCATGTGTAAGGTTAGGGGTTTTCATTGAAAGCCCAGCTTTCTACAAAATGAAAATGAGTAAATTCCCAACAGTTCTAAAATGACACCTTTTTCTGTGTGATCAAAAGGGAGAGCCCTCCGTAGTTACCAAAATTAGATCTTTTTTTAAAGATGGTCGTGATCTCCTGGAATATCCTCTCCTTCCCATACATGGATGATGAGGCTGTAGATTTGTGACTGAAATTCTTCCCAGCTGAGTATTTAAGATTTTAGAGGTGATACAGACTGCTCCCAAGGCCTTATTATTATTTAGTTGGGATGTGGCCTTCTTGAATGCTTGTTGGTCAGGAGTGGTGGCAAAGCTGGACTGTGTTGGCTGCAGTAGGGTGGAATCAAGTGCCCTCGTATTGAGGACATGGGTATAGTTGAAGCTGTCTTCAAACTCTTCCTTCCAGCAGTTATTGTCTGCCCCTCTGTCCCTGATAACTTTACCCCCAATCCCGGCTTTCAGCAGAGTGGGGCGTGGGTGTTGGGGCCTTAGATGCTCCCTGCATCACAACAAACTGATTTACTCCCATAATTCCCTCTCCCCATTTCCTGCTGCTCAAGTGGGGGAGAAAAGAGAAATGTGTCAAGCAGATAGCATAGTTTTAGGAACAGACATTGTTCTCTGCAGCAAAGGCAGAGAATCTTGAAGACTGTGTTACTTGCCTGGTGCCTGGGTTTAGGACATATCTTGTGGGCTGGAGAGAAACTGGAGTGGGAGGGGGAAAATCCAGTTGTCATAGTCCCTGAAGGCACCAACAATGTAAGTAGGTCTGGGAAAGAAGTTTTGCTTTTTTGTTATTGGCATTGGTTTATTATTGTGACTTGTACCAAGGTACAGTGAAAAACTTGTCATGCATACCATTCTTACAGATCAATTCATTACACAGTGCAGATACATTGAGTTAGTACAGAGTGCATTGAGGTAGTACAGGTAAAAACAATAACAGAGTACAAAGTAAAGTGTCACAGCTACAGGGAAGTGCATTGCAGGTAGACAATAAGGTGCAAGGGCATAACAAGGTAGATTGTGAGGTCAAGAGTCTATCTCGTATACGGGAACCATTCAATAGTCTTATCACAGTGGGGTAGAAGCTGTCCTTAAGTCTGGTGGTATGTGTCCTCAGGCTCCTATATCTTCTGCCTGATGAGAGAGGAGAATGACCTGGGTGGGTGGGGTCTTTGATTATGCTGGCTGCTACACCAAGGCAGCGAGAGGTATAGACAAGAGTCCATGGAGGGGAGGCTGGTTTCTATGACGCACTGGGCTGTGTCCACAACTGTCTGCAGTTTCTTGTGGTCCTGGGTAGAGCAGTTGCCATACCAAGCCGTGATGCATCCAGTTAGGATGCTTTCTATGGTGCATCGATAAAATTTGGTGAGTGTCAAAGGGGACATGCCAAATTTCTTTAGCCTCCAGAGGAAGTAGAGGTGCTGGTGAGCTTTCTTGGCCATGGTGTCTACATGGCTGGACCAGGACCGGCTGTTGGTGATATTCACTCCTAGGAATTTGAAGTTCTCAACCCTCTTGACCTCAGCACCATTGACATAGACAGGTGCATGTACACCGCACCCTTTCCTGAAGTCAATGACCAGCTCTTTTGTTTTGCTGACATTGGGGAAAAGGTTGTTATCATGACACCATGTCACTAAGCTCTCTATCTCCTTCCTGTACTCCGACTCATCGTTATTTGAGATACAGCCTACTGTGATGGTATCATCTGCAGACTTGTAGATGGAGTTAGAGCAGAATCTGGCCATGCAGTCATGAGTATATAGGGAGTAGAGTAGAGAGCTGAGGATGAAGCCTTGTGGGGCACCAGTGTTAAGAATAATTGTGCTGGAGGTATTGCTGCCTATCCTCACTGATTGCAGTCTACTGGTCAGAAAATCAAGGATCCAATTGCAGAGGGAGGTGTTGAGTCCCAGGTCTCGGAGTTTGTTGATGAGTTTGCTTTGAATTATAGTATTGAAGGTGGAGCTGTAGTCAATAAACAATAGTCTAACATAGGTTTCTTTACTGTCCAGATGCTCCAGAGCTGAGTGTAGGGCCAGGGAGATGGCATCCACTGTAGACCTGTTACGGCGGTAGGCAATTTATACATTGAATTATGAGCAACTCGAGGCAAAATCGAAAGGCAAACCACAAACATTTAATGGCGTTATTGCCTGAGCTACGTGCAAACACGTAAGTAAGATTAGAGAAGTAAATGTGTGGCTCAAAGATTGGTGAGGAAGAAATGGGTTCTGATACAGGAGGCACTGGCACTAGTACTGGGGAAAGAGAGAGCTGTTCCATTTGCTGGGACCAGTATCCTAGCAAATTGGGAAACTAGGGTTATAGATAGGGCTTCAACTAATTAGTGAGGGGATGGTTCAAGTTATAGGAAGTTTAGTAAATCAGAAAGCAATGAGAGAGTAGTGGCACAGAGTAGAGAAGGTGTGAATGAAAATCGAAGATGAAAGGAAGGGGCAGAAAAAATAAGCAAAGACATGCAGCAGAAATTTGAATGTGAGTAACAATTGTAAAAAGTCAAACTTGATACTCTTTATCTGAATGCATGCAACATTTGTAACAAGATAGATGAGTTCGTGGTACAAATAGAAACAAACGAGTTTGATTTAATAGCCATTACACAGACATAGTTGCAGGGTGACTTGGACTGGGAACTCAATATTCCAGGTTATTCAGTGTTCCAAGGAACAGGCAATAAGCAAAAGGAGGTGGCATTTTTAATCAAGGATTGGATCAGTATGGTTGTGAGTAATGATGCCAGTGCAATGGATCATGATCAGAATCGATTTGTGTGGAAATAAGGAGTAACTAGGGAAAGAAGACACATGGGTCCTACCCTAAAGTGTTACCTTATAGCAGGACAAAGTATAAATGGGGAAATATTGAAGGCATTTAGGAAGGAAACTGCAGTCATCTGGGGGATTTTAATCTTCATATTGATCAGAATAATCAAGCTGGCAAAGGTACCATGGAAGAGGATTGCATTAGGGATTGTTTCTTAGAGCGTGACGTTATGGAATCTATCTGAGAACAGGCTATTTGGGACTTGTTGGACACTAAAGAGACTGCAGATGGAGTAAAACGTAATGGAGGAATTTAGCAGGTCAAGCAGCACCTATGGAGGCAAAGGGATAGTCGCTGTTTCAGGTCGAGACCCTGCATCAGAACTGAGAGTGTAGAGGGAAGGTAGCCAGTATAAAGAGGTGAGAGGGAGGAGTGAGACAGAAGCTGATAGTTGATAGGTGGAAACAGAGCCGCGAGCTCTATAGAACTCTGGTCAGACCACACTTGGAGTATTGTGTTTAGTTCTGGTCGCCTCATTATAGAAAGGATGTGGAAGCTTTAGAGATGGTGCAGAAAAGATTTACCAGAATGCTGCCTGGATTGGAGAGCATGTCTTATGAGGATAAGTTGAGCAAGCTAGGGCTTTTCTCTTTGGAGAGAAGGAGGATGAGAGGGGACTTGATAGAGTTGTTCAAGACGATAAGAGGCATAGATCGAGTGGACAGTCAGAGACTTTTTCCCAGTGCAGCAATGGCTCATATGAGGGGGCATAATTTTAAGGTGATTGGAGGAAGGTACAAGGGGGATGTCAGGGGTAAGTTTTTTACACAGAGAGTGATGGGTGCATAGAATGCACTGCCTGCAGAGGTTGTGGGGGCAGATACATTAGGGACATTTAAGAGACTCTTAGAAAGACACACGAATGATAGAAAAATAGGGGGCTATGTGGGAGGGAAGGGTTAGATAGATCCTAGAGCAGGATAAAATGTCAGCACAACATTGTGGGCTGAAGGGCCTGTACTGTGCTGTAGTGTTCCATGTTCTAGATGGGTGGGGGGTTGGCTACTTGTGCAGATGGAACCAGATGGGGTAAGAAGAGGGGGATGGGATACAAAAGGTGAACCAAGGGAGAAGAAACCCAGGTGGATAAGTATGTTGGTGATAGGCTCATGGAACCAGTTGGGGGAGGGGGTAGTACTCCTTATTTTAGATAAGTCATGTGCGATGAGTTAGGATTAATAAGCGATCTTGTAGTTAAGGATCATAAAGGGACCAGTGATCATAACGTGGTAGAATTAAGAGCAAACCCATTGGGTCTAAAACCGAGTTTCCTCAACTTAAATGAGGACAATTAGAAAGATATAGAAGTAGAGTTGTCTTGGATGGACTGGGAAAATAAGTCATAAATGAGCAGTAGCAAATATTGAAACAACTATTTCATAAAGCTCAACAGGAATTTGTCCCAGTCAGTAGGAGGGAATCAATGAGAAAGATGATCTATCTGTGGTTAACAAAGAAGGTCAAGGAAAATAGTTGATCAAAAACTACAGCATACAAGTAGCAAAAACTAGTGCTAGAGCAGAAGACTGGGAAGTTTTCAGGAACCAGCAGCAGAGGACTAGAAAGCTCGTAAAGAGGAAATAAACTGATTATGAGAATAGACTGGCACGTAATATCAAAACAAACTACAAGAGTTTCTTCGGGTAAATAAAGAGGAAGAGGGTAGTTAAAGTTAAGTGTGTGACTGGTGGAGAGTAGAGTGGGGAATTAATAGCAGGAAATAAGAAAATGGTAGATAATTTAAGCCAATACCTCACATTAGTGATCATGGTGGAGGACATTGCAAACAAGGATAACAAAATAACTAGTTTTAGTGGCCTGTATCTAAGGGTTTTAAATGATAATAGAGCCATTGGTCGAAGTTTTTCCAAAATTAAGTGAGTTCCTGGAGGGTACCAGTGGATTGGAAAACTGAATGTGACAGCGTTGTTCAAGAAAGGAGGGAAACAAGAAGTGTGAAACTATAGGCAAGTTAGTTTAACATCTGTTGTTGGGAAGATATTGGAGTCCATAATCAAGAAACAAGTTGCTAATAAATAGTAAAGCCTAATGCAATGAAACCAAGTCAAACATGATTTTATGAAAGGGAAATCATGTTAGACAAATTTGCTTGAGTTGTTCAAGGATATATCAAGGAGAGTTGGTCAAGGGAAGCCTGTTACTACAGTACATTTGGATTTGATAAGGTGCCACATAAAAGGCTGATGCACAAGATGAGACTCGTTGTATTGGGGGAAATGAGTTAACATGGATTGAAGACTGGTTATTACATTGAAGACAGAGATTCAGAATAAATGGGTCTCTCTCAAATTGGAAAGATGTACCTAGTGGAATGCCCCAAGGATTAGTACTTGCCTCTCAATCATTTACTATCTATATCAACGACTTAGAGAAGGGAGAAGAGTGTTAAATATCCATGTTTCCTGATAACATGAAAATAGATGGAAAGTCATGTTGTATTGAGGATATTTGTTCCCTGTGATAAGATATTGATAGATTGATGAGGGAAAAGTTTGGCAAATGGAATTTAACGTGGGAACATTTGAGGTCTTGCACTTTGGCAGGACTGTTATCTAAATGGAGAGAAACTGTAGATGAGCAAAGTACAGAGGGAGCCAGGTGCACTTGTGCACAAAACACATGGAGTTAATAGTCAGGTACATCAAGTAATTAGGAAGGCAAATAAGATGTTGACCTTTATTACCAGGAGGCTGAAGATTAAAAGTAAACAAGTGTTGTTGCAATTGTACAGCAGTTGCATCTGGACTACTGTGTACAGTTTTGGTCCCTTATTTAAGAAAAGATACAGTAGTCCAGAAGAGATTCACTATGTTAATTCCAGGGATGAGAGGGCTGTTCTATTACAAACAGCTAAAAAAGTTAGACCTGTATTCTTTGGAGTTCAGAGGAATGACTGGTGATCTTATCAAAACATGTAAGATCCTTTTAGGGGACATAAGGTAGATGTTGAGATGTTTCCACCAGTGGGAAAGTTTTGAACAAGTGGGCATAATTACAAGTTGAGGGGCAGTCGTTTAAAACTGGGATGCAGAAGAATTTCTTCTCGTAGAGAGTGGTGATTCAGTGGAATTCTTTACCCTATGATTGTGGAGGCTAGATCACTGGTGGGATTTAAAGAAGAGATGGCTAAATTTTTGAAAGATCAGGGAATTGAAGACTCTGTAGAACTGTCACAAAAGTGGAGTTGAGATCTGGGGCAGATCAGCCATGATCATAATGAACTGTGAGGCATGCTTGAGGGCCAGGTGCTCCTACTTTCTTGTGTGTATGCTTGTGTGCTCTTCCTGCACACATTGCAAAAGTACCTGAAAGTCGGGGTGTCTCACAGACAGGTGATCAGGTCCTCTGCAATCGATTACAGGAGAAATCAGAAAAATTTGAGGTCAGCAGCATCAGAAATTTATGAAGCAAAATACATCACAAAAAGTTCAGAGGAGTATGCCTATCTGAATGTAAAAAGATACATGTTTTAAAAATTCTATATAAATTATATTTGCCAATATATTTATATCCTTCATGGGTCCAGACATAAACCAATACATATGGCTTAGTTACGTCAAATCTGCATAATTTATTCATTTGTGAAGACATGTATTACTACCAGAACTAATCAAATCTTGATAATAAATATATTTAAATCATTTGTCTCGAGCAACAATTAATTTGCATTTACACCATGGTAATTGTGCCAGCTGGTGCTTAACCCAATTCAGCCTTTACGTTCATATGCCCACACCATTCCTGAGGCTGCACTAACTCTTTGCAGCCTTGTGGGTCTAGTTGAATTAGAGGCCTCGCTGCCGTGGTCATCTCATCAGGAGTTAGGTCTCACATACAGAATCTGCAGCCTTGTAGCTCCCTCCTCACTCTATCCTGATAGCTTTTTGGCAGCTTGTCCTGATGAAGGCCTTTTCAAATATGTCTCAATGTCCGTGAAAATCAATTCATTTCAAAAAATTAGTATGTTTATGAAGTTTATATAAAAAATAAATTTAACTGATATAAACTATCTAAAAATGTTAGTATTGATTAAAACAAATCATTAACCTTTCCTTACCTTTTTATATGCAGGTCAAAGACCCTGTTCAAATGAATGACGCTGCTTTAGATAAGGTGAGGGGCCAGAAACAAAGAGTAATCTTAGCACTATTAAACTGTGCCCCTGGACTCAGATGCTCTGCATCTGACTCCAGCAAAATCCGTACTTCCCCACCATAATGTGGAAGTCAGGGTCATGTAAAACAGAAGAGGGTGGATGGGTAGGGCATCTACAGAACTGCCAGCCACAAAGAAGCATTATCCAACCCATAAGTGGTGTAAGCATTTCAAGGAACATGAATGAAACGTACAATAATCCCTCCTGTTTGCTCATAGGTTACATTCTTTAATATGCACCTTGCCAATAAGCATTTTCTAAATATAATTGCAAAAGTTAACAGAACTTTATATTTTTCGCAGAGGGCCTACTGGTAAATACATAAGGGAACCATCTTCCATTTACTCAGACTCGAACCACAACAGTACATTGCACTATAGGAATTAAAAGACATTATTAGCACATCTAAATGGATTCCAGATGTTGCTGTTAAGTTTACTTGAAACCACAAACAAGACTAAACTCTTGAGAATGCCTATGTTTCACTTATGTAAGAATATGCAAGGCATCTCCTGCCAAATAAAAAGCACAGAGTTTATATTAAAGGCAATTCAATCTGGAACATAATCCAGCCTAAAGATATTGTGTACTGCACAAGAATAACAATTAAGTGGGTGAAAAAATTGACACGTTCACATAATGCCATAAACTGCAAATGCTGAGCTGTCAAAAAGGGGCAGACTTGTGTAACAGGAAGGATCCATTAACCTTGAGGAAGAGAAAGAATTCCAAGAATATAGCGGATATATCTGCAGCAATGCTTACATTCTCTTTCGGTATGGGTGTAAAGAGACGGCATTGCCACTGTTGTAGGCATAAATTTCGGGTTGTGACAATATATATTTATGATGGCACCTTTATAGAAATAGAATTTAAGAAACAAAGATAAAAACCTACTTAATTCAATGATACAATATTTAAAAAAATATTTACTATGTTAGTATTTTTTGGATTAGAATTGGATAAGATTAATATGTTTGACCAGTTTACTTTAAATAAATATGAACTACATTTGTAAGTCAAATAGCAAGCAAAATAATATTTTCAGGGAGCAATTATTAAAGTGGGGCATGCAGGCAGGGCAGTGGTCACTCAATATTTGGTGCATCACCTGATTCTCAAATTAGTGGCTTAGTGCCAAAAGAATTCTAGTGTGATTGACAAAAATAAACTTTTATAATTTAAGGTCAGCCAATCTCCGATTTTCCTTGATTTTTTTCTTTGCTTAAATATCGGGAAGGCCAAACCATTTTCATTCAACCTCTGCCACAATCTCTGCACCTTAACTATTAATTTCATCTTCCTCTCCAGTTCCTATCACAATCTAATCCAGACTATTTAAAATTTCAGTGTCCTATTCAAGTGGTCCCCAAGCATAAAACACCAATATTAAGAGTGCCTACTTCTACCTCCATGTTATTGTCTATTTCCCATCCCATCAGCCATTCTCTTAAAAATCCCCCATCTAAGATAGATATCTTTATTAGTCACATGTACATCGAAACACACAGTGAGATGCATCATTTGCATAGAGTGTTCCGGGGGCAGCTCACAAGTGTCAACATGCTTCCGGCGCCAACATAGCATGCCCACAACTTCTTAACCCGTACGTCTTTGGAATGTGGGAGGAAACTGGAGCACCCGGAGGAAACCCACGCAGACACGGGGAGAACGTGCAAACTCCTTACAGACAGCGGCCGGAATTGAACCCGGGTCACTGGCACTGGAAAGTATTATGCTAACCGCTACACTACCATGCCTGCCCTCACCGTGCTGTTCTCGTCAAACTTCACCACTCTAATGCTTTCTTGGTAATATAGCGTATACAACTTGCTCTGTGACTCTATTATAGATCATTTCCATCATCATCCCTGCCTGACTGATCCATAGTTGTAATGTTCTCTCATGGGATGTCAACTAATTTCCCTTGAGAAGGGGATGATGAGCTGCCTTCTTGAACCTTTGAAGTCCTTTGTGAAGCAATTCCCACAGTGCTGTCAGGTCATGTGAAATTTTGACCCATTGATAAGATGGAAGAATGATGTTGTAACGGTATGTGATTTAGAGAAGAACTTGCAGGTATTCCCAGGCACCTCTGTCACCTGTGTCCCATGTGGTAAAGGTTTGGGAACTGGTATTGAAGAAGCTTTGGCATTGTACTGTGGTGCATTTTATAGAGGGCACATACTACAGCCATGATGTTCTAATGGTGAAGTGTGGGAATATTTAGGATGGGGGATAGTGTCCTATTCAACTGGGCTTTCTAGTGTGAGCCTATTTTATGTTATTGGAACTACACTCAAATATGCTGACAAATGCCTTGTGGATAATGGAAAAGATTTGGGGAACCAGGAGGTGCCTGCTGTCCAGCCTGTGAATTGCTTTTTTAGCCACAGTATCCAGGATCTGCATCCAACCTCATCCTTCGGGCAGCTCTGACAACATCTCTCAAACCCATGACCTTTAACACTAGGAAGGAGAAGGGCTTCAGTTACGCAGGAAAGTCACTGCCTGCAGATTCTTCTCCAACCTGTACTGCTCTATTTCCTGAATTGGAAATAGATCACTTTTCCTTTGTTGTTGCAGGATCTGAATCCTGGAACTATGGGGGAAAACCTTTATATTATCTAATGGGTTTCAATGGCCAGTACTGTGGTGCATATAAACCAATGGTGAAACTCTGCAATGGTGCAGCTGGTTTTTCTCATAACCTGGGTTTTTAAGGGTTGATCTTGTTTTCATTCCAATATTTTCCTTTTAATATTGAATTAAACCATAATGATTTTAAACTGAGTTTGTCTTTTTTTAGGCCATATTGCTTTTGTACATGTTTTGTAGGCAAATTGTGATAGATTGGACACCTATATGGAGTTGCTAAATGTGATCTAATTATATCACAGCTCCTTCTGCACATTATGTGTGGGTCCAATGGGGGCCAGTGGTTTGATCTTGACTTCTGATGTTATCTATGAGGATTTTGGTGTTCTCCCTTAAACCATGTAGGTTTCCCCTTGGTGTTTAGGTTTCCTCCCACATCGCAAGGACATGCTGGTTGGTAGGCTAATTAACCACTGTAAACTACCCCTTGTGTGGGTAGGTGGCTGAAGAATAGGGGTAGAATTAATGGGCATGTGAAAGAGAAAAGGTTAAAGGAAAATACATGGGGGAATAAGATTGATGAGATTGCTCTGAGATCAAGCATAAACTGCAAATGGCCTCCTCCTAAGGAAATAAGAAAAATAATCATGCAGAAGTCTGAGGTTCATGATTCTTAGCATATGATGCCTTGTGCATTAGCAAGATTGAGGAAAATCACTCCCCCACAGTTTCTCGCAAACTGAAGGACTGATTCAGGGTCTTAACCTGAAATGTCGACCATCCCTCTGCTTCCACAGATGCAGCGTGACCTGCTGAGTTCCTCCAGCAGTTTGTTGTTTGCTCCAGGTTACAGCATCTGCAGTCTCTTGTGTCCCCTCACTGACATGGAACCTCCTCACAATGCCAGTTTTGCCCATTTTTTCCATGTGCCTCTGAGCTTCTAAACTTCTCCAGGCTGAACTGTTCTGTTTGTAATCTTATTATTTAGTCCCTTGCAGGTGTCTTTAATTTTATTTCCATGTATTTAGCTAGGCTGGATTTTTTAAAATTTTACTTTACTGCATGCTTTCATCTTCACAGTCCCCCACAGATTATCTTCAGAGAAATAAAAATAAAAGCAGGAAGGAAAGCAATAACACAGCTGCTTGTTCTATAACCAAGTAACCCCAGTCCACAGAGCCAGCAACTGAGCGATGCTTATTGGAGCACAAGTTACTTAACAACTGAAGAAACAGTAATTGAATGATTTTGTCAGCATTAGGGAAAATCTAAATATACAGAGAATATTAATCATATGGAGTTAGACTGTACTTTTTAAGCTACTTTTAAAAACATTTCTTGTCACCTTTCTTCTTCATCAATTTTCACTTTGATCTTTCTCCATTAAAGCAGATGGGTTGAAACTTGTGAGCTAGGTCAAGTAGCTGCACCCCACCAAAATGTATTTTTCATTTTATTTAACATAATTCACTTCTTGCCTAACAATTTAATTCTCTAATTCATCTGCACGGTAGCGTAGCGGTTAGCGCGACGCTATTACAGCGCCAGCGATCGGGGTTTGTACGTCCTCCCATGTCTGCGTGGGTTTCGTCCCACATTCTAAAGATGTACAGGTAGGTTAATTTGGGGTTTAAAATGGACGACACGGACTCGTTGGGCCGGAAGGGCCTGTTACCACGCTGTAAATAAAATTTAATTTAGTTTAATCTTATTTGGTTCCTTTAACCTATTTAATAATTTTGCATATTTTTTGTATATCTAGGTTTTATCTTGTCTTTGTCTGAAGTATTAACCAACATTTACATAACAAGCAAACTAAAGTTGGGAATATACACATAGAAAGAAAAATAACAACCTGGAACTTGCAGTTATAATGATAGTGACTGGTCATTATTGGTATTGGTTTATTATTGTCACTTGTACTGAGGTACAGTGAAAAACTTGTCTTGCATACCATTCGTACAGATCAATTCATTACACAGTTCATTGAAGTAGTACAGAGTGCATTGAGGTAGTACAGAGTAAAAGCAATAACAGAATACAGAGCACAGAGTGAAACTGACAACAAGTTCTGGCCTTTGCACATCTAGTTAAATGTCCACATTTATCTAGATGTGGTTACCTTTCCTCCACTGAGTGAGCTGTTGTCGTTCTCACTGAGACAATCAACACAGAATTATTAGAATGATTCATCAGAACTTCATCTTTTTATACACTGTTCTCATTCACAAATTATCTCGTCAAATGAAGTTATAACTGGGTTTACAACAGAGTACAAAGCCACTTTAGTCTCAATTTTCTCTGATCTTGAAAAACTAAACATACTTTAATTCCCTCAATGAATATTTCAAAATTTAAAAAAAAAATTGGTTTTAAAGATTGTTTTAGAGATTTCAGCTTGTATCTTAATGTATGCCTGTAACCAAATCCTTATTTTGCTCTCTGTTAAGTATTTGGAAAGTTATATTAAAGCTTTTTAATTCATGGTTTACTGTGAGAATTCTTCAGTGTTATTGCTGATCACCTTGTTTTATCAAACCCTGTTTGATAACATCACTGTTGCTGAGCAGCACTAATCCACATACAAGGTGACAGATTGACATGCAGGTAAGACACCCGATAGTCTGCTGAAGCTTCATTGCGATCATCACTGAGCACATCCCTTCACTGCTGCCTGCAAAATCAAGGCCAATAGATCAATGATAATTTCCAAATAGTTACTCCAGGACATTTTGTAATGGTAAAAAAAAATGAAATCTGATTAAAAAGTAAATCTGTCATAAGTGAACAGGTTTTGCTGATCCCACTGCTTGAGAACCATGATGAAGACAATGCTACAGTGTTATGGATGCAATCAATTTCCAGTAACTTCAATTATCTATCTCTCTTTGATTCTTTTTATTTTTTATTTTGATGTTCCTTTTAAAATATTTTTCATCTTGCTTTTTTTTCTCTTTCCAATGGAAAGACATATTGTCTTTGTTTCACAATTCCAGTTATTATGCTCGTAATTACCTGTATTTATATTGAATTTTCACAAACCCTTAAAGCAACATTTTCCTACAGTTACAATTCATGGCTGCGTCCCAACCGAGAAAGAATCTTTGCTTCTTATGACTCACAATTTTTGCATTTTATTTGACAGGAAATCTCTTAATCTGCCAGTGTTCTGTTGCATTTCTGTTGACTTGAATTCTTCCAGTTCTTCATGTGTTCTCAACATTTCAAATTTATACTTGCAGTTTGCTGCAATTTATCAATAGTTTCACCTCACATTTTTGCCAGTGTCATCTTGTTCACCTATTTTCTGCATTTATGTACAATTTAAAATTATCCCTGCACCCACTCTATTCTTGCTAGTCCATTAGCACAAGTCAATCACAGTTCTTGTACTTACTAACCTATCAGCACCATCCCTTTACACTTACAGGTCTTCCCTAAAACTCACCACTTTTGCTGATACTTGCTTTATTTCCGAAAAAAATCAGCACATTCATCCATTCCTCAAATACTCTGCTGTGTACCCAACAATTCAGCATCATCACTACACTTTCTGTACTTCCCACCTGTCAACACTGTCCTTTCACACTCTCTATAATTGTCTACACACTTGACTCTTACTCAATGCCCTACTCAACTTGTCAGCACCATCTCTTCACACTCTCCATACTACCCAAACTGCCAATATTGTCCTATGATGCACTCTCCACTTTCCAATCTAAACATCACCATCCCTCGAAGACTCTGTACTTGTTGACAACATTCTGATGCACAGCCGAAACTTATGAACTGTTGACATCATTCTCCAAAATGGTCTGTACTTGTTGCCCAGACTTACTGGCAATGAAAAGCAATGATGTGTTTTATTGGTTTCAGCTACCTAAATAACAACTTTTCAGCTTGGTTGTTGATGAACCTATGATTCTGTGGTCATGTCTAATTAGTGTAATGTATCAGAGAAAATGCTTAACTATTTTCCTTATTATTTCCACACATAATGGACTATGCTGTTAATTTTCTAATTCTGCCTGAATCCTAAATTGCCACCAAAGCCACAAATGAGTGGACTAGGCCTTAACCTAATGCCTCATTTGGAAGACTATATTTCTGACACTGCAGTTAATCCTAATGTAAATTTACTTTGCAAATGACTTTGATGATTGCAATGAAAAATAAATCTTATGACATACAAAAATTACAGCATGCTTTCTGGCAGTGATGCAACTAATTGACCTAAATTTCAAATGTTCATCCATGATCCAAAGTGCTCATGAAATATTAATATAGTCACTGTCAATACACAGAGGCACTTCCAGATAGCCTCGTTGACACAAGCTAAATCCACTGGTTATGTTTTCATGATCTTCATATATGTTTGTTATCTGTTAACTATCTGTAACTCTTCCTATTGCAATGTTTCCAAAAATGTGTTTTTTAATTTTAATATGATACTTGGATATTATACAATGACTAATAGCTCAAAATTGATTTAATTCACAGAAGAAGTGACAAGCATGTACAATGAACTGTGAAGTACGGAAGGAACCTTTGAGACCTATCAGCAGACCTCCGGGTAATATACAGTTCTGAATAGCACAGTGGTATAACAGCAACAATAGCATGTTGAATTTATAAACCACTTCGCTTTAATCTGAATAACTGGAATGTCAGTCCAGAGGTAGAGACACTAGGAAGGACGCCCAAAGGATTTCTGAACAAAGTTGCTTTTAAAGTTGGTGTAGAGGTAGAGGGAGGTGAAGAGCTGGAGGTGTTTAAGGAAGAGAATCCCGAGTGTGGAGGCTGCACAGCTGAGGGCAGAGTCACTCATGGTGGGACAAGGGGAAGGAAACAAATACAACACCAGAAAAGAAGGAACTGACTTCTGAGGGTAGGGTGGGTGTGGTTCATGTATAATGCAGGCAGTTACAGAGGACAGCAATGGTCACAATTCACAGGTCAAGCATGAGGAAGAGGAATCGAAATGTGAAAATGGGAACTAGTGTAGGTCAGATGGAGACTGATGGTGGATGATTGAGGTGAAGGGGAGGGGCGGAGAGTGATGGTGGAGTAGGGGGTAGCGTGATTCGGGGAGTGGGATGGGGAAGAGTGATGGTAGGTGAGTGGGTGATATGAAGAGTGATTGTGGGAGAGTGGGTTGGGGTAAAGTGATAGTGAGTGGATGGTGGTGGGAAAGTGGGTGGGGGGAGTGATGGTGGGTAAATGGGTTGGGGGAAGAGTGATGGTGAGTGAGTGGGATGGAGAGTAATGGTGGGGAATGGGTTGGGGTCGAATGATGGTGGGAGAATGGAGTGGGGAAGAGTAATGGAGTGGGGTAAGGTGATGGAATGGGGGTGGGATGGGGTGGGGAGGATGGGGGTGAGGGGTGGGAGTGGGGTTATGGGGTGGGGGTGGTGATGGGGTTATGGGGTGGGGATGGGGTTGGGGAGGGCGATGGGGGAGGATGGGAGTGGAGTAGTGATGGAGTTCGGGGAGGGTGTTGGGGTGGGGTGGGGGGGCGTGGAGAGTGATGTGGTGGGTTGACCAGTGATGGATAGGGTGAGATAGGAAGTGAGCTGTCAGATACAGGATGAGCTGAAGCTCATGGAGAGTTTCAGGTTGGAGGCCGGTCCAGGCACCTTTAAAATAAGTAGCTTGGATACTTTGGAAAACCTGGATACTTGGAGATTGGAAAAGCAGCCTGCCACATGCACTGAAGCCACCAGAACCTCCAGGTATTCTGTGGAGATCTTTCTAAACCATTAATGAAAAGAAACTGCAGACTCAGCAGGTCAGGCATAATCTGTGGAAAGAGAAACAATCAACATTTGGGGTCTGCGGCCCTTCATCAGAATTACTCTGTTGCTGCCTAACCTGCTGAGTTTTTTTGACATTTTCTGTTTTTAATTCTCTCCAGGTCATTCATCATCACCTGAAGATTCATTGGCCTGAAAACTCCATTTTCCCTTATTTACTTCTTTTGTAGTGTGCTGAGTGTTGAACTTCAAACTTAATATCAGTCGTGAGTAAACCTAGTCATTGTATTAATGTTAAATTAATATTCACCCAGAAAGACATAAACATAAAATATTGATGGCACAGATATGTACCAGGTAAAAATTTAATAATGTTTAGTAGTTATATGAAGAAACAATATGTATCCATTAAGGAAATTATATGGATTTTCAAAAGGATTTCGTAAAGGTGATGCACATGAAGGCTATCGTAAAACAAATGGTCACATGGTTTGGTGGATTATGGAACAAATTGCATTAAGGCAGAGAACATCGAACTGTCGTTACTAAATATTCTTGAAGTCTTCTATTGGTGTTATTGCTTTTCTCAAAAGAAGGTCCAACAGCAGTGCTATAAATTACGAATGATTTTAATTTAAAAACAAGGAAGAACTATTCCCACTATTCAGTGAGATGGAAATTGAAGGGTATAAATTTAAATTATACCCAAAAAGTGAGGAGAGGTTATCTCAGATCTTGTTTCCTTACAACATAGAAGGAGGCCTTTCGACCCATTGAGTCTATGCCAGCTCTAAAACCAATCCCATGAATTCCATCTATCCCATTCCCCACCTTATTTCCCTGTAACCTATCCTTTTTCACACGCCCATTAACATTCCTCTGACTTTCTTGTCACCCACTTATATGTGTGATTTACAGTTGGCCAATTAACCTACCAACCAGCATGTCTTTGGATGTGGGAGGAAACCAGAACATCCGGGGGAAACCCATGTGGTACCAGGGAAAACCCGTGTGGTTAGTATTTTTTATAAATTTAATTTGCAGTTTGGACATGTAAGAAATATGTGGAGAAATGGAATTTATCAGAACATAAAAGTTAAATGGAAAATATCTGAAAAATAAATATCTAAAATAGTATAGCAGGAATGCTTTCTGTACTCCCCTCATAACTATACAGATGTTGTACACCCTGGGAAGATGGAATTGTGAGTGGGAGTGGGGCATGACTTCACCTTCCCTGCCCAAGGCTGCTGAAGCCAATTGCAGCCTGTTGATGCAAAAAAGTATGTTATTCCATACTGGGAAACCAATGGTGAACCTCGCTGTACAACTATCTCGAGAAATACAAATATTATAAAGGAGGGGTATATTGTGTTGTATTTGATTACTTTTTTTTCTTAGACTGCTTCATTTAGAATTGTATTTATCCTGTCAGGTACAACACTAACCAGTAAGTGAAAATTTAAAAAAAGCACCAATGCTGGAAATCTAAAATAAAAACAGAAAATGCTGGAAATACTCAGCAGGTCAGACTGCATCTATGGGAAGAGAAACAGAGTTAATGTTTCAGGTCAAAGACCCTTCATTAGACATAAGCCAAGAAAACAAACAAGCACTTTGTGGGGCCCTGGCAGCATTATTGTGTAAGCCAGGCTGAAGGTGTTTTGAGCCTGGAAGCTTCTGATGAAATAAATATCGGGAACTAGGCTGAAAAATCACAACGTTTTCATTTTTTAGCTTCCCAGTTGAAGAGTGTAAAACTTCTGGACCACAGCATCTGACATTCCATGCCTCAGCTTCCTCTGGAGTGCAGGCTGAACTTCTCCAATATCCGGGTGCTATGGTGGATGCTCAAACTTCTGGCAATGAGCTCAAACTCATGCCTTTGTGACTGTGGGAACCAGCGTCCAACAGGATTCAAGGGAGTTTGCCAAGGGTCACAGCACTCAAAAACAGTCCATCACTGGATTACTTGTATACCTTTTATTGATATACAGTTTCTGGGCATCACTAATATTTATTGGATCCTCTGAATACCCTGAGTAGCTGGTGATGAGCCAGAGAAGCAATCAGTGACTCTGTGAGCCATGACTCTGCAATGCTCTCTCAAGATGACACCATTCGTGATCCCACACAGCCAGTGCGCCAGAGCCCTGTTGTTTGTCAACCAGCTGGTCCAGACTGACAGCATTCAATCCAAGGAGCAGACTGAAGCCAAGGTCTCTGGATGTAGGGCTGTTTGATTTCATCTGCCAAGGCAGCTGCTGCTTCTTCCATAGAAAGTCAGCAGCTTACCTCCAGCTGTGGTGCTGCCATTGGAGTGCCATGCGCAGGAACACCAGGGAAAAGCAGAACAGAAGGGTGGCACTAAGGGAATGCATAGGGGTTATTGTTGACACTTATTCGACATTTGACAAGTTTTGATATAAATTCAGTTTGGAATATTTCCTTTGAGTCGGCTTTTACTTTTGGATTGTAGTCCAGCATATGTTGTTACGGTGACGGGGTAAAGGGAAGATGTGCAACCATCCATAAATAAAAAATTAGTTTGAACTTACTGGTGTCACAGTCGAATGAGATGTTTATGGCCAATTTGGCGGAAAACAGTTTGCCTCCTACCTTCCTCCTGCTCTTCCACAGTTGCTCATTGCCTAGCTGGTGCCAAAGCTAAACTACCATGAGAGCAGCATACAGCACACTCTCACGAGCTCTGCTGTGTACTGCTCCTGCAGAATAGTCCAGGCAATGGGAAAAAACATTTCAGGATGTGACAGGATTGGTCTTGCATGTGACAATAAGCTTCCATTGTATGTACATTCCCTTCACATTCATGGATTATGCACCAGGGTTGTCAGTCATGTTGTCAAACAGGTAGGCCTTGCCTCCCAGTAAACACACTTTGTTTATTCTGGTGGTTTAAATGCAGATGGACGCCATGGAATAAATTCATGGTGGACTAGAAATTTAGACACATTTAGACATTTAGAAAAACACTTATTTCCAAAGCAGAATATGATTGTGAACGTTTTCTGGCCAAATTGCACCACTGTAGCATGAATAACCTTTGCTTGCCTGAAGTAATTTCCATGTCAGTTGTGCTTGATGATGTAATTCCCTTTAAAATGAACATTTTGGAGCATTGTGGGCTAAATTGCACTATTCTTCTGGGAGTAACCATCATTGGGCATTTCCTGGACAGCCAGGTCTTCACACCAAGCAGGATTGAGACCCCATTAAAGTATGTCCTCTGTTTACTTTCATCATTGGGGAACCCCCATAAAACTCCTATGGCACCAACACTACACAATCTCCAAAATGACAGAGCTGGTGTCAAGTCAGTGTTCTATTCTTAGATAGTGCATGATTTATCTACATATTTCTACACACAGTAATGTTCTCATCCATATGGAATCCAACACAATTTATGCCATTAAATATTTGCAATGCATCAGACATGACACTGGAAATATCTTAACACCCGTAACATTCAATAAATATACAATACCAATAAAATTATACTGGTTCACATTCCAGCCAATGTGATAGAATTTCTGGTTACAACTCTGAAAATGTCCACCAGGTGGCAGTTTCCCCCAAGAAACGAAAGAGTTGGCATTATTACACAGGACGTGGTGAAACACAATTACGTCCCTTTATTTTTTTGCCCTAAAAACATTTAACTTTCTATCAATCATTAAAGGGCAACTTTAAAATCATTTTAAAAATCTGACATTTTGTCTCATTTACTGAGCAACATATTGCTCTTCTCTGGGTTTCTTTTCTGTTTTTGCTTGTGTGAAGATACCTTAAAATAAGTATTTAAACAATAAGATTCCACCCCTTCAAATAGTTCATCTCCTGTGCTTGATACTCCTAAATATCTAGGATTGTATATTCAATTGTAAGGTAAAGATATAATTCCCCCAGAAGATTATTTCCCAGTTGAAACTACCTCTGCAACATTTCCCTTGTCCAGTTTCATTCCTTGGTCATCCGTCGACTGCCTTGACTCAGTTTTTGAGAATTTGCATGTTTCCCCTTCCCTCTCCCATACAATCTATTTCTGACGCTCAGTACCAGTCTTTATTGATGAACATTTTGTCCTCGATCTCAATGGCTGAAAGGAATGTTGATAAAAGGGAAATAACAATGCAGCCATACATAATCAGCTTCTTTTTAAACTCCAGACTTTGGGAACTTTGACTGAGGTTTTCAAAAAACTGAATGGACTAAACTGTTTCCCAGTGTGCATAATATTTGAATAAAATTAGGCAGGGCCATAGCACGTGGGTGTAAATTACATAGGCAGACTGTAAATGCTTATCATTGAATGAATGTAATACGGGACTTACAATTCAGTTCTAAGAAATCTAGAGACCATTTAATTTTCAGAATTTATTAAGCCTAAAAGTGAATAAAAGCAAGAAAATAAATTCATAAGTAGGGTTTCAAAGAGATGTAAAGTTATAACCAACCCATTACATTTCCCATAACACCTACTTCAAAATATGATGTAGCCCTGTGATATCTTTTTGTCTGAATATTATTTGCCTAACTTTAGAACCAAAACATCCACATCCCTTAATTTCCTGTATCTGTCTCGTGGTTATCTTAAGATGTTCTGCTTGCATTTCTCTCAGTACTGTACCTTCTTATCACAATTAGATTTGTCTGTTCCCTGCTTGCCCTTTGACTATTTTAACATAAAGGCGTCTAAATTCTTATGATAAAATGTTCATAACAGAAAAATGTTACATATTGCCCTTCCTGACCTTTGGACATCTCAAATTGCTTCACAGTTGGTTTTTATGTGTATCATTTTTGGAACGTAAGAAATGTGCAACCAATTTAAGTACTGGAAAGTCCCTATCTAATAATCTATCAGACCGTCTACAGGAATAGACTTAATTAGATCTACAGATGTTCCATACATGTTTTCATGTTGGGCTTAATATATTTATTTTGAATGAGATGCCTCCTCCTCAAGACTGGTCTCAATTTTTCTGTCAGTACACCTGCTGGGCACTCCTTCACTGCAATCTACTCGATGATTCATTGTGATTTTCTTTCTATCCTCCTTCTGTCCTTCAGGATGTTCTTTAAAACACACCTCTTTAATTCTGCCCTAGCATGAGTTGGTATCTAATTTTCTTAAATTTTAAAAGCATCATTGGAAGAAGAAATGAGGGGGCATAGATTTAAGCTAATTGGCAGAAGGATTAGAGAGGAGCTGATTTTATTTTCACCCAGGGAGCCTGAAGGGGGTATTGGAAGCAGAAACTCTAAACACATTTAAAAGTTCTTGGACTTGCATTTGAAGAATCGTAACTGCAGGGCTACGGACTGGGTGCTGGAAAATGGGATTAGGCTGGCGAGCTCTTTTACAGTTAGCACCAACATGATGGGCTGAATGTCCTCCTTCTGTGTTATTAATTTCAATGATTCTATGATGAACTAATATTTAAAGCATCACAAACAGATAACAATGATTAAAATAATATCTGCATTCTTACTCAGAGAATTAGTCACTTCATACTGAAAAGGAACGCTGAAGTCTCTCTGCACAAGTATCTTCCTCTTTTAGAGCTGTGGTTTGGATTCACTGTTAACTTCACTTGGGCTGGGGATCCTGGTGATTTCCAGATCCTACTGATAAATTTTGTGTGTGTCTGGAGGTGCAATTTTCATTCTAACCCTGAGGAATAGCGTTAGTCAGAATACACCACGGTAAACTGTATCACATGGCAACCAAGCAGAACATATACAAATAATGCCAAGATGGGAATCTAAAAGCAAGTTAAGACAGTCACCTTTTCAGCATTTTGTACTGCTTAGCCAGGGAAAAAAAATCTGACAACAGTGCTTGAGAATAGAGACTTTTCTGTCACGAAAGGTTTTGTATGTTTGCACTAGGGCCAAATGTTTATGAGGTGCTTTGATGCTGAACTCAGACATTATCTTGCTGTAGCCAGTCAGGCCTAGACTATGACTAATGATCACCTGCTCAAGTTTCTTGTAGTTGGAGTCTTTGAGAGGGAAGCCTCCTGCGGGCAGCACCACACCTGTAACAGCATCTGCGAGGCCATGGGCAAGGGAAAGGGGATGGGTTTTATAATCATCTGAAGAGCATAGAAGAAGATGGGAGAGGAGGGGAAGGATAAACCAGTAAATAACCTCCTGCATCTGAAGCAAAGACTGCAAATCTATAAAGCTAAAATATTATAATATAAATAATGGAAAAATTGAGACTTTGGAAAAGGACAAAAAATGTTATTTACCATTTGCAAAGTACATGATTAATAATAATACAGATGTTAATTATGAGGCTATATCTTTCAGTACCTCCCAAGAACTTCCATGTGAGCATGGGAGTGGAATGCATTCCATTGTGCTTTCTCAAACTCCAGCTACTAGTTTGCCTCCTAACCGTTTTGCTGGATCTTACATTAAATGCACCTTGTTTACAGTAGAACTAAACTTAGCACCAGCTGTACCCAATTGTTCAGGGAAACATAATCTATGAACTACTGCTTTGATCAGTGGGATGGGATACAATCTCTCCATTCCCACTCCCTTTACTCCATTATTTTGAAGACTAGTCTCACCCTTATCTTCACTGGTGAAAAGATTCCAAATTGTTTAATCTTCTTTGAGAGTTGCATTCTCTCCAATCTGGTAATGTGCACAGGATTTTCTTTTTTCTGATGCTTCTTTTGGCTGGATCAGGCACATCCCTGGCTGGTGGTCGCATAGAGCATTGCAGGCGATGTTCTCCTCATGGGTCAGCTCACCTCAGATGTCAACTCTTATGCATTGAAATTGATTGAGATGAGTTGGGGGGTTGGATGCCAGTGCATCTGACCTCCCCCTCTACTGCTGGATTCACCACTGAGTCCAGGGCAGAGCACTGCTGCACTGAATGGGGGCCCACTGGCTCCTCAAGTTTAGGCCTGCCATGGCTGGTGTGGGTAGCATTTTACCATTCAGATGAATGGAGTTGTTGACTTTGGTAAAAGGATAAATGCAGGTATGTGGCTTGTTTATTTTTCTTTTTTACTTTGTCATGTTTTTTTTATTATTTTCTGGTACTTTAAGGTGTTTTAAATTATATTTATTATTTTACCTTTTTATCATTTTTATTTATTAAATTATTCACATGTGATTGAACTACTTTTAAATGATTTTGATTAATAGAGACCTTCTAACATCACTGACTGTGACAATCTGTGAAAAGGCCATCAGGAAGATCCTGGGTGGATCTGTCACCAGAGAACCAGTCTGCACTTCCACTATTGCATTTCATGGGAGGACTCTCAGATATGCAGGGTTGGCTTGCTTGGTCCTCCACATCTGGATGTGGTGGCTAGGTACTGCAGGCAATGTGTTTGGGCAGTGGGTCAGATTCAGTATGATCCCACCCATTAATCTTTTAAAATGCTGGGTAGTATCTCAAGCATGGTCTAACCAAAGTTCTGTATCATTCTAGCATTCCCTCCAGGCTTTTCCTTTGGAAGTTAACTTCAGTGTATAATTTGCAATTGTGTTGTTGATTTTTACTGATTTATGAATGTCTTTGCTTCTGGACCACACTTATTTCCTTCCCCCAGAGAGATAAGTTGTCTTCCTATTCTTCCTTCCAAGAGCAAGTGTCACAAAGTTTCCTTTATCCAATATCATTTTCCATTATTCTACCCATCTTCTAAGCCAAAGATCTTGATATCTTATGCAATCCTCCATGACTTTGTAGTTATACCTGCTTAATTTTTTCTCATTTGCAAAGTTCAACCATCTACCTCTAATGTCTTGGCCCAAATCATTGATCTATGTGATAAATAACAGTAGTTCCTGTTTCCTCTTTATGTACAACAGTAAACCTTTGCTTAAGCCCTACCTTTTGGAATCTCTTTTGTAACCACCTTTCAATCCATTTTGCTACCTAACCCCTTACACCGACTGTCCTGAGCTTGTCATCAGTTTTGGTCACTTTTTTGGTTATTTCTTCAAGGCATTTTTCAAAGGTTGGTTAATTGTGTCAATTTTTTAAAAATCCATACTGATCATTATTTATTATCTACTCTACCTCCAGATGTCATATTTCCAATTTGAAACAGAAAATTTGTAACATCTTACCTATAATTGAAAAGCTAAATGATCTATCTCCCTTTTGCTTCTTGACAATTCTTTGCCATTGTTCCCTTTTCCGTTTATTTATATATATTGAATTAATACTGCCCCTCTTCATCCACAAGTGCAATCCATCTGGACCCAAAGTATTGTCAATGATTCATCTAGAATCTCCTTTCTTTTTAATATGGGATATTCTTCTTGCTGCCATCTATTTTTATCATTTTCCTGTTTGCCTCTGTGGTGATAAATGTAGCAAAATATTTAATGATCATTTATTTCCTTTCGTTACTAATATGGCTACAGAATATTATTTTCTTCATATTTTTGTTACGTTAATGTATTTCCGATTTGTTCAATAAAAGTAGGTTTATTTATTTTCATTTTGATAATATTTTAATATATGATAAAGTAACTTGCCAACAATTGTTTTCTTGGCACTGAATTCAGTGATTGGGAACAGCCACTAAGTTACATTTCTAATTAATGTAAAGCACAAAGTCAATGGTAGAAATTGGACAGAGAAACAGCCAATGACAACTCATTTGAATTAAAGCTACTTTAACACTTCCTAAAGGTCTAAACTGCTAGTTAAATGTCAAATTCTTGACTCAGTTAGCCATGAGTTACATAGAAGAAATCTCAACATTTATGCCTCACAGCTGAAGTAGTTGAGCATGATTCACAGTCAACAATACAGACTTTTTCATTAATGAAGTCCTGCAAAGATTAGACAAGCAGACCTGAGAATAAAACCATTGATGTTTATTCATCATAGTCATCATGCCTTGAAGTGACCAGATGAACAAAATGCTTAAAGGAATTATTTTTTAGCCGAGACCTTCTTGATCTTAGTTTCTTCCTCCTTACCTCTTGTCTTCAACAAAATTATTTCCCAACCTTTTATTCTTTTAGTCTGATAGTTATTCTAGATTACAAAACAATTGTGGCCAATGGCTTCTGAAAGCTATTTATTGTTGCCTTGGGCATTCTAACTTCTATGTAACTTAAAATTTTATCCATATCATGGGGACAGAGTTCTCAAGAGTTTGTACCTCTTTCATACTGTTACACAACTGGGTAATTGGAATGGGCATGTAGACATTGAGTCGGTAATAGGTGAATTTGGTGGACACAATCGAAAAGAATTAGTTGCAAAGATTTTAGAAGTTCCATGATATAAAAAGAACTATCATGACTAAATCAAAGCTACTGTGAGGGCAGAAACTGGTATAATGATCTTTTATGGATTTAAAATGAACTAGTTATTACAGACTCAGAAACATAATTGAAACTAAGGCCATCAGATGACCCTGTCTCATTGAAAATGTAAATTACATAGTTTGGCACTTTCCCTTGACATTCAATACTTTTGCTGAATTCATCACCATGAACAACCTGGGACTTCAGTGACCCCAAACTTAATTGGTCAGCCACATAAATGTCAATAATGACTAGGACAAGTAAGGGACGTAAGTATTCTTCAATGAATGACTCAGTTTCTAACTACTCAAATCTTTTCGCCACTCAAAAGGCACAAGTCAAGAGTGTGATTAATGCTCTTCACTGACTTAGTGAGCTACAGCTACAATAACAACAAAATATTCTGATATCAAGTGGTTCTGTACTGTTGTGCTGCAGGGCCAGCGCTGCTCCTGTTAAGTTGTTCTTGGCACAGGGTTAACACTAGTGTCTACCCAACAACATGTACAATTGCCAGGGGTGTGCATTTGACAAAAATAGGTCAGATTTCATCTGTTTAATTACCATTCCATCAGTCTGCTCTCAGTGATCAGTTAAGTGATGGAAGGTACGGTTGATGGTGGAACTTACACACCTATAACCTGCCACCTGATGCCCAGTTTGGGTTTACCCAGGACCACTTGGTCCCATACCACCATACAGCTTTAGTCCAAAATGGGTGTAGTAGTATTATAACAGAGGCTTGGTGAGAGTGATTTCTCTTGATAGCAAGGCAGCAAGTGACCACACCTGACATGGTCTAGCCATAGTACGTTTGACTTGATTAACTCCCACAAAGTAAGATTGTGCGGTAATTAGATATTGATTATCTCAACCACAGGATATCACCGCAACTGGTTCCTTGAGGAAATGTCTTTAGCTAACCATCTTCAGCTGCTTCATCATTTACCTTCCCTCCACTGTATGGTCAGAGTTTGCCGATATTTGATCTCATTCGCAACTGATCAGAAAATGAAATACCCATGCCTGCCTGCAGAAGGTCCTGAACCATATTGAGGCATGGGATAAAAAAGGACACATAGCCCTTGCACCACAGAATTGGCAGGCAATGACCACCTTCAGCCTGGATCTAGTTTTCTTTGATGTTCCATTGCAGAGTTTCTCACTACCAACAACCTGGTATATGCTATTGACCTGAAGTTGAACGTAAATAATGTTGTTACAAAAATATATCAGAGATTGGTTATCACATGCAAATGACTCACCTCCTGATACCCCTGAGCCATTCCACTATCTACAAGGTTCAAATTAGGAGTGTTACGGAATATTTTCCACTTGCCTTGAATCCTGCCTGTAGCTACAACAACAGTCAAGAATCTCAACACCATTCTAAACAAAACAGCAACTCTTAACTGGCAACCCATCAACCACCATAAATGTTCATTCTCTTCACCAGCAGTGCTCTATTGCTCTATGGTAGTTCACGAAGTCCTCTTAACAGCAACTCGTAAAGTTGTGATCTCTGCAACCTGGAACGACTGGGCAGCAAATGTTTGGGAACACCACCACTTACCACAAAGCATGCAACCAGTCCTTCACTCGGTCTGCGCCTTGTAATTCTCTCCCAAACACATTTATGGGAAGTATCTTCACCTAAAGGACCACTGAAGTTCAAGAAAACAGCTCCGTGCACCTTCTCAAGAACAATTGTAGAAGACATTATCAGGTACATGGACAGGAAAGGTTTAGAGGGATATTGGCCAAATGCAGGCAAATGGGGCTAGCTTAGATGGGAATCTTGGTCAGCATGGACCAGTTGGGCCGAAGGGCTGTATGACTCTAGGACTCTATAATTAGGATGGCCAAAAAATGATGACGTTACGATTGATATGCTCATCCTGTAAATACATCTGAAAAAAACAGGGCAAATCTAAATATTCATGCCCTCCACCACTGACATATCATACTATCTGTAAGGTGTACTACAACCTCACCCAGACTTCTATGATAACATCTTCCAAAGCTGTGACCTCCACCAAGTACAAGGAAAGTGTGTATGCTGTGGGAGACATTGGTTGAAGGATTGGGTTTGACAAGCATTTGATAGAGGATGTATGGGGGTGTGAAAAATTATTGAATGAGGTGTCCCAAGGTTCAGTGTTGGGAGCACTGCTGCTTCTAAGTTACATTACTGCTTTGGAAAATTGAGTCATAGGATCTCATAACAGCACCAGCTGGCATGACCGAGCTGACTCTTTGAAAGAACTGTCCAACTTAAGCTTTTTCCCCCTTAACCAGCAAGTGAGTCCCAGTCAGTCACAAAACAAATCACCTTAAGAAAATTACAATGATGTTTGACCCCACTATCCTTTCATGTAGTGCAACTCAGGTCTTAAACTCTCAACGTGAAGAAATATCTCCTCAATTTCCACTCCACTTCTTTTGAACCCATAACATAGAACAGTGCAGCACAGAACAGGCCCTTTGGCCCACGATGTTGTGCCGACATAGCTAATCTCTCCTACCTACAGAATGCCCATATCCCTCTATTTTCCTCTCATTCATGTGCCCATCCAAGCCCCTCTTAAAAGCCCCCAAAGAATTTGCCTCCGCCACCCTATCAGGAATTGCATTCCAGGTATCCACCACTCTCTGAGTAAAAAAACATACCATATTGCCATTCTGTTCTGAACCTACCACCTCTCACCTGAAGTGCATGCCCTCTGGTATTGGATCACTCAATAATGGGTAAAAGATATTGCTTGTCCAAACTATCTATGCCCCTCATAATTTTATACACTTCCAACAGCTCACCCTTTAGCCTCCTTAGCTCCAAAGAAAAGACCCCAAGTTTGTCCAGTCTCTCCTAATACCACATGCCCTCTAATCCAGGCAGCATCTTGGTAAAACTCCTCTGCACCCTCTCTAAACCTCAACATCCTTCCTATAGTGAGGTGACCAGACTTCACCAGAGAAAACATGTTTTATCAAAAAGCTGTCATATAATTTTGAATACTTCCATTTGGTCACTCATAATATTCTCTGCTCTGGGGAGAACCAAACTAACCTCTCCAAACTCTCCAATTGTTCTAATCATAATACTTGGAGGTAATGAAACTCATGGATTTAAGAGATATCATTACCTTGGGAATTGACAACAGCTTCGTTATCTGAACGTGCAGTGTAGGATGAGTACATCCAAAAGCAGTTGTCAGAGGTATTCTGTTTTTCCACAGGAGTTTCAATGTGAACTTCAAACTTTGATGCAGTATCTTCACTGTGAGAAGAAATTGAAAGTGTTTAACTTCATTGAATGACAGTCAACTTAGTTTTTTAGTTTTTTTAGTCTATGAAGCCACATTTGGTGCCAATCTAATTCTGTCAATGAAAAAGTTGATGTATTGGGTAGTGTTCTCTCAGAGAAAATTGTGTAATATTTAAAAGAATATAATTTTTTGTTTGTTTATCATTTTTCAGATATGGTAAAACTCTCTGGCATACTCGGGACTTTGGTGGGCCCAGACTGGCAGATTTTCCGAACCATTGGATGTTCCTCCAGTTAACATACTTTTTATTCACTTTAAGAATTTACACAGTAGCACAGTAAAATTTTCCAGTGAACCTGGTAAGTTTAAAGGGAGCATGGGAACCAAGGCACCAGTGTGTTAAAGAGAGTGCGGGAATCAGCATTTGATGAGCCAGATGCCAAATCATCAGGATTTCCAAACATTCAGACAATGGATATATTGGAGTTTGACAGTGTATTAATCTTGTGTCTTTATCTCAACCTTTAGACTCCATACTGTAAAATATTTGTTTGTTAAGAATCAGCTGGTTTCCTGTCTGAGAATTCTTCAATCTGATTGGCACTGTTGAGCAAGCACATCATGTTTCTGGACAGTGAGTCTTGGGAAATCATGTCATGGAGCTACAAAATTTCCATGGAGAGCTTCCTGAGAGACCAACAGGAAGAACCATCCCTTCACTATTGACTAGAAATACAGGCCAGGCAATTATCTGCTAATGTGTTTACTTAATAAAGTAACACAAACCAGTATCTGCAGTGGCTTCTAGACCACTGTGGTTCTATTTACTGTTCCAGAGTTGTCTGGGAAAGAATCCTACAGAACCAGTCAATGTGGTTTATCAGTCAAGCTGACCTTGTGAGCTTGTACTTTAACATCACTTAAGATATTCCTCATGTTTGAATTTGTATTCATCTCTGACTCCATAAAACACTGTAACAGAGAGTTTGGCAACCGACCAACGCTTAGCGTTCCTTTTCGGCAGCACTCTCAATTTCACAATTGTACTCCCTTAAATTTGGATTAGATCCAGCTGTTAACATTTTACCCTACTATTTCATCCTGATTCCTGTTGCTAGCATGGATGTTGTTCTTGAGATGTGAGGCTCCGTTGTAAGTTACATTGTGAAGATGATTGCAAGTTTTCTCCCAGAGAAAGACATGGCATAGGAAATTCTGGGATATTGAAGGAATGGTGATGTGTCCAAGTCATGATGGTATTTGACATGAGACACACATAGGCATCATTGTGTGCTACTTCCTCAGTGCAGTTAGAAGAAGCTTGCTAAGTTGCTGCCTGCTGAGAGAAAAGAGTGTGCCAGTGAGAGATGGAGAAATACTGAGCTCAGGTAACACCATTGGTTCCCTTGCTTTGTCTCCATTCTTCTATCTCATTATTGCCTGAAACTGAACTCGTTTGGTTTCTACAACCTCACATGACTATCCTCGCTTCAGCTCAACTACTGCAGAGACACTCATCATTGCCTATGGTATGTCTAGATTTAATTCTTACAATTTATGCCATTCTAATCTCCCTCAATTCCAGATTGCTCAAAAACCCTGTTGTTCATGTCCTAACTTGCACTAAATACTGTTCAGCCATCACCCATTGGCTTCTGGTCAAGCAAAGCCTTGGAGTACTCCTCATTTTTAAATCCTCGCATGATCTCACCTTTCTCTTTCTCTATCATCTCCTCTAGTTCTCTAACCCTTCTCCACTCCTCTCATTCTGGCCTCTTGTTTGTGGTTAATTTCTCCACCTTCAACTGCCAAGGTCCTAAGCTTGAAAATTCTCCTGCTAAGCCTCTCTACTTCTCTCCCTCCCTTTCCTCCTTTAAGACCTTCTTTTTGACCGAGCTTTTCATCATCTGCCCCATTATCTGCTGATGAAGATTTGCATCTATTTTTGTTTGACAACACATCTGTGAAAGGCCTTGGGAGGGTTTTGCTGCATTCTGGGTGCTAAGTAGTTCAGTGATGGTGGTCAATGGGAACCCCAGGATATTGATGGTGGTGGTGGGAGGGTGTGCAAAGAGGGTGCTTGGAGCTGATTGGGGTTCTTGTATTAGAAATAGTCATTATTAGGCAGCAATTTTGCCTGCCACTTGTTAGTCCAAGCCTGGATGTTATAGGCTTGTCTAGGTTGCTCAGTTATAGAGCTATACAGCACAGAGACAGATTCTTTGGCCCACCATGTCCTTGATAGCCATCAAGTACCTGTCCACACTAATCCCATTGACCAGCACTAGGTCCAAAGACTTCCATGCATTGGAGATTCAAGTTGCTTCTTAAATGTTGTGGAGAGTACCTGCCTCCACCACCCACTCAGGTCATGTGGTCCAGATTCCAAACTTCTGGGTGCAAAAGTTCTTCCTCAGATTCCCTCTATTCTTCAAATCCTGTTGGAACCGTAAGCTCTAGAATCATCAGTTCATTGCCCCACTCATCAGCTGGCACACAAGCAAATTAAGATGAATCAGTAAGAGATGGTCAAGCTGATGTCAGCCCTCTGGAACTTTGGAAGTAATGCCCTGGGGCAGCATCAGTCAGCCTGCGATCATCACAACCATCTTCCTGTGCATCACATTTGGCTGATGGAAGGTTTTTTGATTTATCCCCATTGATGCAAATTTGATTTGAGCTCCTGGGGGAAGGGGGTGGGCAGGGAATCATACTGTGCTGAATGTTGCACTGCTATCGAGTTTAGCTGATTATATCTTCTTCAGGCTTGTGTTGAGCAGGTCTCTGTTTTTAGTCAATGGGACACAAGGAAGATGAATGGGTAAGGCAGCGAGCAATGGGAAAGTGTCATGCAGTTTATGTCAGCGCCTTCCAGTACTTAGAGGAAACAGCAGAGACTTTGTGTAATATAATAAGTGGTATGGAAATGGAAAATACAATTGTGCTGTTAAAGTAGGACAAGGGGTTATATATTTAAACTAAAAATGTGTAAATTAGTTTCTCAGACAAAGATTATTTGCATCCTGGAATGGACTGGAACAGAGAAATAAAAAATCCAGAAATTATTTAGGAAGCAGTGAGATCCTGTACAGGAAACTTTATGACCTTTCTGAAAGAAGAGAATGTTGAGAGAACATTATTTTAAATTTTGCTATTTCTAGTTCTCTTCTAAAGCAAAGTGAAAAATAGATGAGAGAAAAGAACTTAACTGACTTATGTTCAGCATGTCTTATGTTACTCTGTTTACTGTAGGCATGAACTCAACTGCACCAATAATTTTACACTATAATGATTTGAAGATAACAACCTAACTAGTTTACAAGGGATGGAAGCTGATGCTCAGTGAAAGAGACAAGAACATCTGTTCCCAGAGATTGTGGTATTTGGGGCATATAAATAACAGATGCACTTTATCATTTATGTTATACAAAGTATGGGTTTTCTTTTCTGCTGGGAAGTTGACTATTTCTGCTTGAAATGAATGGTTCAATTACATGGTTTATTGCGAATTAGAGCTTCAAGGAGTTGTCTGTCTTAAATCAAAATAATAAGCATCATAACATTTATAAGTAAGAGCAAACATTTATTCAAAAGAATAACACTTAAACTTGAATCTTGTGAAGTAATGAATAGTGTAGGACTTTGGGAGGTTTGCAGTTTCAGGCCAATGATAAACCATCAGTGATTTGTGCTGGATTCTGTTTGAACTAGGTCGTCACCGAGTCTCATCCCTGTACTTTCACCTGGCTGTACAAACCTCTTGTGGCCTCTGTGGCGATCAGTTGGCCAGATGCAGCTGTCCTGTGATGCAGACACATCATGGTCAAGGAGCAGGCCTTGGGCCTCATGTAGTGGATCTTGAGCCTCCTCACCACCTCCTCCCCCCCCCCCACCCCCGAAATACTGATGGACTTTTGACGGATTGTTGCCGCTGACAAAAGCCTTTGAACAACTTATTGTGCCTGATAGTCAAAAGTACTTAAAGAGGCTCCTCGCTGACAATCAACACAGGCACACCTCAAGGATGCGTGTTTAGTCCACTGCTCTACTCTCTCTACATTCATGACTGTGTGGCTAAGCACAGCTCAAACGCCATCTATAAATTTGCCGATGACACTACTGTTGTTGGTAGAATCTCAGATGGCGACAAGGAGTACAGGAGTGAGATAGATCGGCTGGTTGAGTGGTGTAGGAATAACAACTTCGCACTCAACGTCAGCAAGACCAATGAATTGGTTGTGGACTTCAGGAAGGGGAAGTCGGGAGAACACACACCAGTCCTCATTGATCGGTCAGCGTTGGAAAGGATGAGCAGCTTCAAGTTCCTGGGTGTCAATATCTTGGAGGATCTATTCTGGGCCCAACACATTGATGCAATCACAAAGAAGGCATGCCAGTGGCTCTACTTTGTTAGGAGTTTGAGGAGATTTGGTATATCACCAAAGACTCTTACAAATTTCTATAGATGTATGGTGGAGAGCATTCTGACTGGTTGCATCACAACCTAGTATGGCGGCTCCAATTAACAGGATTACAAGAGGCTGCAGAAGGTTATAGACTCAGCCTGCTCCATCACAGTCACAACCCTACCTGCCATCGAGGACATCTTCAAGAGGCGGTGCCTCAATAAGGGGGCATCCATCACTAAGGACCCTCACCATCCAGGACATGCCTTCTTCTTGTTACTACCATTGGGGAGGAGGTACAGATGCCTGAAGACCCACACTTAAAGATTTAGGAACAGCTTCTTCCCCGCGCCATCAGGTTTCTGAATGGTCCATGAACCCATGATCACTACTTTGTTATTCCTTTTCTTTGCACTATTTATTTATTTTGTAATTTATAGTAAATTTTATGTCTTTGCACTGTACTGCTGCTGCCAAACAACAAATTTCATGACATAATATTTGGTGATAATAAATCTGATTCTGATGTATATTTAAATAATTAAAAAATAAATAATGGACAAAGTACTGTAAATCTGTAACATATCATAGTATTTACTCCTGTGATGAAATGCTTTGTCGGTCTGATTAGTTGCTGCTGTTCAGGGTTTTGTAAGCCATCTATAATTTACGTTTACTATAAAACAGTGGCTTTTAATAATTTTGCATATTTACAATGAATTCCTTCCTCCTTTCCATGTAGGATAGCTGAAGGATTGACCAGAAACTTTCCTAGCACAATTAATCCAACATTTTTCAATGGATTTAGCATTTTTCTTAAAAATGTTTGCATGTTTCACATTTTGGTTGGCATCTCTCTCTCTCTCTCTCTCTCTCTCTCTCTCTCTCTCTCCCCCCAACCCTCTCTCTCTCTCTCTCTCTCTCTCTCTCTCTCTCCTCCCCCCACCTCTCTCTCTCTCTCTCTTTCCAGTTTCCCTTTACTCTGTGACTAATATTTTACTATTACTTTTCTCTAAAATTCTTACTTTTTAGCTTACTCACTGTGACTTGTACCTCTAGCTTTATTCTTAATGGCTATTTGTTAAGGCTTGTTTGGTTTCCATTACTTGTACTGCTTAATTTTTCAGAATTTCTTGTAGTTTTATGAATCAATTATATGAACTTAGTATTGTGGAACCTGTTGCCTCTATTGCAACTTCCATCTTTCTTAAATCATAAGTGTAAAGCTCCGACTACTAAAATATATTCAAGATATTTAGCTCCCTGAAGATATGGGTCTACAAGAAAAGCAGGTGAGACATTCAAACCTGAAGGCTTGAAGCATGATCCCAGTCTCTACCAAGTTAGCTGATCTCAATGTAGAGGACTGGGCACATATCAACTAATTTGGGTACTCCTGGATTAAAGGAGGGAAAATGAGTTTGTAATCACTATCTACCACACCCTGTGTGGGTTTTAGGGGCAGGCACATGCTCCTTTTATGGACCTCATCAATAGCTCATGGATATTCAGTGGCAAAGGAATTCAAGCCTCTAAACAATGATGGGAAAAAATTAGCATGGAAGTACAAAAAGATTTTAAAATTTCACCATCATCACACTTGCCAATTTTCTGAAAGCCAAATCATTTCTTGATAGATTTTTGACACATTAACATTTTATTCTTAGTTCTTGATCCTTGTAACCATTTTACTGCAGCACTTGCATGCACTTCTACACATTATTGTCAGTTTTGTGTCACCTTTTTGATGAACTGCATGGCAAGCAACATAAAAAAATTGTCAGAAAGAGTATTTTACAAACCATTAATTTTGGTAATCATTCAGGAATTATGTTGTTATTTTCGATATACAAAGCTATGAAGAAACAATATTTTGAAGAAAGTAATATTAAGATGCCTTGGCTGTGAAATTGTTGCTGTATTCAATCATTTTTTGTGAGAAAGTAAGGCATCAAATGAATTTCATAAATGATTTAGAGTAAATGAAAACACTGCATTCCATGTTATAGGGTTGTGTAAATGAAATCCTTAATGCTTACCTCCAGATTGGAAGCTATTTGATTTAATTGGCAGATAATCATAATCGTTGAGAAAATAATTAGGTTTACACCTACTGGGATGCCTTAAACTATAGGCACAGCATTAAGAGTAACCACATTTGCAGTTATAGTGTGAAATGACTTATTCTACACTAGGCTTCAAACCTACACCTGTTGAAGGCATTGACTTGCTCTGTTGGAGGATGGATCAGCTGAACTTGTCAAGTTGGATACTTTGCACCAAGTCAATTGAAAAGGTGAGTCCTGAAATTCTTAGTCCTTGGTGATGCAAAGAAACCCAATTTACAATGCTGTCCGATCCATTGTATTGTGCCATGTCCAGATACATGTGTATGTGCAGCCTAGATTTTTGACATGTCATTTACCGAGTTTGACTTAAAATGGTTCTTGATGAGTACTCTGTGTCTATATTCACAAGAGAAGGGGCATTTAAAGAACAAAAATATAAAAAGAATAAGAATAAGAAATATTGGATGGACTATGCACATAAGGGGGGCAGCTTCTTTGAAGAAATTTCCAGGTCTGCTCGCAGGGAGAAAAGAGCAGAGACTTTGAGTGTTTCAGAGTGATTAACAATTGGGGTGCATGGATTTAAGGTGTGTAAGCTACATTGACGTACTAGTTATTCTCCCTTTTGGTGACTTCAATATTGAAAACATCTTTATGGGGGATACAAAACATTTAGCTTTTCCTCTGAAAGATGATGGAAAAAAATTAACTAAGCTTAGAAGTCCTTTTTATTCCAGAAGCAGTATTCAGTTTTACAATTTCATTGTTTCAAGAAAGGCTTAGTAAAAAATGAACATCCTCCAGCAGATTTTTGAAGACCTTTATGCCAGTTTTGCCTTAATTGGAGGATTAGCAGAGAAGTGAGGAAATTTATTTTTCTCATGCAGAGATGAAAGGGAGTCCACGTCTCACCACCTGAAAGGGCATTTCAGTTAAAAATCCTCAATATATTTATGAAGTACTTGGATGAGCACCATAATGTGCTTTAACTTTCAGGTAGGATTTGGCTGGAGAGCACTTTTGAGCTATAATGGAGAAGAAGGTCCATACCTCTTCCTGTGGTGTGCGTTTCTGATAGTTTTGCGGCAACTTCACCTGGCACAATCAACACCTTTAATAATGAGGCAAGGTTCCGATCTAGTACTTACAGTATATTATTCCTTCCCCCTTCTTGCCGTTTTACCCGGGATGGGTGCTGGTGCAGCATTATAAGTAATGCAGCTTTCTGCCCCAACAGGCAAAGTCGCTGATTTGAGGTTCAAGATGGGGGAAAGTGAGGCTCTTGGATGATGGCTGAAGTCTGCCATTGTGGAAAATCAGAAAATGTCCTGAGGTACAAGCTATTACAATGCCTATATTATCACAAATGCAGCTGGCAAACTATCTTTGCCAGAATAGTCCATCTTGCCAGTAAGATTAAGCAAAAGTTGGGAGGCTGGAGGGGCACAAGTCCAGAGGGGCATTAATGCTAGGGGGGAGGGCGCCATAGGGTTGGCCGCAGGGGAGTGTTCCTAAATTAGTGGTACCCAACCTAATGTAGTCTTCAGGCTGTTGTACTACTTCTGCACTGGTTGAATACTTACTACGTTATATAAGACGTTGCTGAGGCCGCACTTGGAGTACTGTGTACGGTTTTGGTCACATTGTTATAGGAAAGATGTTATTAAACTAGAAAGAGTGCAGAAAAGATTTACCTAGACTTGGGGGGGCCTGAGTTACATGGAGAGGTTGCATAGACTAGGACTTTATTCCCTGGAATATAGGAGATTAAGGGGTTACCTAATAGAGGTATATAAGATAATGGGAGGCATGGACAGGGTGAAAGTCCATAGTCTTTTGCCCAGGGAGGGGGGTGCTAAAAACAAGAGGGCATAGGTTTAAGATCAGAGTTGAGGGATTCAAAAGGGACATGAGGGGCAGCAGCTTCACGCAAAGGGTGGTGTGTATTTGGAATGAGCTGCCAGAAATAATGGTTGAGGCGGGCACATTAGCAGCATTTAAAAGCCATGTAGATAAGTACATGGGTAGGAGTGGTTTAGAGGGCTATGGACCAAACGTGGGCAGATGGGACCAGCTCATTGGGCAACACAGTCGACGTGGACGAGCCGGGCTGAAGGGCCTGTTTCCATGCTGTGTGACTCTTTGTCTCCATGACTCTTAACACTGGCTTTCAGGTGTGCATTATAGGGGATGGGAAAGATAGCAGATTCAAACCCATTTAGCAGTTGGAAATACATTAATGATCAGCAGTGATCATCTTCCTCTGGGAGAGGAAAATACACTTTAGGATTGAGGTAGTTCTAAAATGACAAGGTAGAAAAGGAAACTTATTTCCTATACCTTTGCTCTCATCCCCTCTCTTGGACTGAGCAAGGATAGACAATCCTTTCCACACCCTATCAGAGATATTCCCTTTGTCCCATCCCTCTCCCCACCTCTGCAACTTATGACTTCAACTTGGTTTTGTCTTTTTCCCAGTTCTAATGAAGGATCTTCACCCAGAAGTGTTAACACTGTTTCTCTTTCCACAGATGCTGCCTGACCTGCTGAGTGTTTCCAACATTTTCTGTATTTACTCTACATTTCCAGCATCTGAGGTTTTTTTGATTTCTGGAAAGTGGAATTTTGTAAACTAGTAGTCCTCTTTGGCAAACAGTAAGTTGATCCATGCACTGGTGCACTATTGATGAGTGCCACTAATGGAAGCTGGTGAATTGGATTGCAGTGATTCTTTCCACTTAAAAAAAACAGTTCACAGATGAACAGAGTGATTTGTACTTGAGTAGGGGTAAAATAAAGATGCAAATTTAGTCTTTTACTACTTTGCTAAAATCAACATGCATGTGACCTAAGAAAGGTGAATAAGGATTACAACTGGAAATAATCAGTCAAAATGGCATTGATGAGGAATGCTAACGAGACAAAAATAAAGGAGGTTTGGGTAAAACAGTAAAAGAGCTTGTCACATGTTTGGAATGGAAATTATAACAAAGGGGGGGAAAACAGAGGCAGAAGATTATATATTATTTCCTTCCATGTAGAATACCAGAGTCCCCAAAAAGGTGAAATTAGTAAACACTTGGGAAAAACATCTAATCAGGGAAAATAAGTATTTAGTCATATAAAGGTGTAGTATCTTTGACCATTGTTTTCTCATTGACATTATAATGTGCATAAAGGAATTGCTGTGGATTATCAGAAAACATTTCACAAGGTATCTCAAATACAACATTACCAAAACTAAGGTAAGTTATATTAAACAGAACCTGAGCATGCACCATTGTGGGTGGTAATAAAAAGCAGAGGTTGGAGTAAAAGGAAGATTTTTGAATTGGTGGAATGTAGGAAGCGATGTAATCCTTGGACCTGTAATAGATCTTCCATTTGTACAAGTGGTTTCAACATAGCCCAAGTGTAATGGTACTGACAGTTGGTGATTATAAAAAAATTAATGAGGGATAAGTTGTGAGAAGATTGGTAGGCAGAGTGGGCAGATGGTTAGTAGATACAAGTCTAATGTGGAGAAAATATAAGTAACTTAAACACATTAACAGCAATTTTCAAATGGTAGTATTTTAAGTTATACATGAATACCAAAAGTCAATTATTATAGTACACAGAAGAGCATGAAAATTAGACAAAGCATTATAAGATCAAAGTGCAACAACCTATGAAAAAATCTTTGCATGTTGAGGTTTATCTAAACATGGAATAGTTTACCACAAATGGCAACTGAGACAGCTACTATAACATTTTAAACTGAATTGGAGGAATAAAGAAGTAGAATGTAGAAAATAAGGTTCAAACCAAAATAAGACTCAGCTCAAGATATAGACCAGCACTGAAATGGACATGATGAACAGAATAGTCATGTATCTATTACTTCTGTTACCTGTAAACCACCTGAATACTGTTATTCCCATTGGAAAAATTGCAGGATTCTTACAGCACTGCAAAATTGCTGCACTGGTTTGTGTTGGTAAGAATTATATATAAAAAAAAATCCACCAGGGCTTTGTTCGTTCTTTACAGAGAAATTTGTGAGTAATCTGACTCCCATCCCTCTCCACTTAGCCTTCTTTGAAAGACACAGTTGTCTCTCCCTCAGGTACTCTCAGCATTCTGTGCTGGAAGAACTCTCCATATAAAAAAAAATCCTCTCACCATATTCCCTTAATGAATATTTTTAATTGATAGTTCCTCATTATTGATTCAACAACCAAATGTGAATATCGTTCATGCTCATCAAAATCTTGCATTACTTTAAAATATTTTAATAATTCTTCTTTTAGCCTCCCTGTCCTTGGTGTAAATGTCTCAGTATTTGAGATCTCATAACTATATAGTTGCTCATTCCAGCTGCCAGCCAGGTGAATCTGTGGCAAATGCTCTTTACAGCTTTAATTACCTTCCCTGTACTGGTCTCTCAAAACTAATATACAAGCGGTTTAACTATTAAAGAAATTACTATCAGTTTTTTATACGGTGCACTTTATAACCTTGTTTTATAAAAAGCAAAATATTGTTTTTTCTTTGTAGCTTTATTTACTTGGAATTGTACATTTAGGGAATCGGATGCCTCTGCTTCTGTACTCATCTCAGCAATTTTCTGCTGGGTATATACCCATTCCTTGTTTCCTCTCCAAAATGTATTACCTGATACTCAAAGCTGTTAGTCAACTGAACTATGTCTTCCTCGTCTCTTATAACACCTGTATTAACAAAATGTTCTATTATACTGTATGTCCAAGACAAATCAATAATTTATAAAGTAAGCAAATGTGCACATAATGACCCAGCATGTATTATTTCCAATACTCCTCTAATCTTAATAACACCCATTCATTGAGGCTTCCATCTTATCTGTTCAACTTTTTTGAAATCCATGCTTCTGTTTACTGCTGAATCATGCATTAAGTTTTCCATTGAGCCTCTGGTATTGTATTGATAAACATTGAATCTATTGGATTAGCTTGATTTATCCAATGCCAACTATGATTTACATTTAATAAATCAGTGTGGAATGCCATGGATTAATACCTGCATTTCTACATTCTCATTGGTTATATGTAATTAGTAATTACGTCAACAATTTTGTTGGGGGTTTGCTGCCTCGTTTTCATGATGTTTTGCATATAAATGGAAATCTTCAAAGTCATAGTGGTACGGGAGAAATTCTGAGGAAATTATCAGGATGAGGGCTCACACAAGTAGCTGATCTGTGGTCAGTCAATGTATTTTGCTCTCCTTTGTTTTCACGTTGGCTGTTGACTTGTTTGAAGAAAACATTTTCATGAAGTACTGAAAAATTGAGGTCAGAATTTTGTTAACCAACTTCCTTCCTATAAATGCTGCTCATTTTTCTTCCATATATGTCTGCTCTGGTGTTTGGTGTACCTCTTTTTGGCATAAAACAGGTCCTGAGAACAATTTACTATTTCCTCCCAAGTGAGCCCCTGCTTCTCAATTTATATGAAAGTTTTCTTATGGTGAAGCAGAGACAGAGATGGAATGCTATCTAAATGAGGAGGAAGTCGTTTTAGTGATGGAGAAATCATGGGGAATTAGAGATTTTGGAATTTAAAACACAAAGGTGAAAATTTAAACAAGAGACATTCAGTAATTGGGAGCTTAGTAGACAAATGAGAAAGAGACAATGTATGAATGAGATTGTTGTCAATATTATAACAAGTACTAGAGGTTTGGAAAAAAACTTCCAAAACACTGCTGCCAATAGTAAAAGAGCATCAGAGCATTCAAGAATTGAGGTAACCAAAGCAACTACCAGTATTTATATAAGTTTTGACATTTAAAACTTTCCAAAGAATTTCACAGAGGTGTAATCAGACAATCAACTCTGATCCAAATGAGATTGGGTGCTTAACAAAGACATGAATGAGGATTTCATATGCTGATGCAGGCACTTTGGTGTCGGGGTGGGGAGAGGAGTGTGGTGCAGAGGGGTGGTGATGTTCTGGGATAAGAAGGAGGTGGTCTCTCTGTTGCATCCTCAAATAGGATTATATAGGATGCTAATATTGTGAACATCCAGTTTAGCCTAAACCCCTTGGCAAGGCTAGGTGTCACGGGTATGCACTATATCCTTGACGACAGTGGCTTCTATTTCAATCATTGTTTAGCCCCCTTGACAGTGGGTCTGAGGCAGTAAAAGGTTGAGGGAGATGATGACGAGGCAGAAATGGACATTATTACAAAATGGGTAATGTTATCAAGAGGCAGTACGTATGACTAACAGATGCATGGGATAGCTGGAGATAACACAATGAGGATAGGAAGAGAAGCAGTTGCTAAAGATATTCTGCCATTAATTTTATGGGTAAGATTGGAACCAAGCAAGGATACATGGTGGAGAAAGATGATGTGATTAACTAATGAGCTAAAAATACTCTAAAGACCAATGAATACATTTAATTTATATTCTTTAAACAGTTGAAGTACACTGGAAGTCTTACCACTGCACTTTTCTTGGGATTTGTTTTAAAGAAATATGCAATTAATGACATAACAATATTGCCTTGTAGTCAGGAAAAATGAATTAAATTTCTAATTAATCACTAATGTCTGGAAATTCAATGTGAACTTGTTATATTCATCATTATAAAAGGCAGAGTCAGAAGTAATATCTTACTGACTACGAAAACTGATTTATGTTGAACATAGCATGAAACAGAATATAGTTTCAGGAAATATCTAAGTTTTAAAGAACTTTAATAAATTTGCTTTAGAAAATATTAATTTACATAGCTCTGCGCTTGGTATTGGAGTGGCATTCAAACAATGTAAACTACAATCAACCATTTAAACAACTAGTATACATTGATTCTGAATTCAGAATATCAATATTATAGGTATTTTAATTAAATTGGAAGTTTTTAAAATGGGAAAAGGTTTTATTTATTTTGAAATCAAATTGACCATATAACATTAAAAAGCCATGAAGAGGATCCATGTAGCTTAAAATGCTGAAATATTTTATAACATTAACTTGTGACAATGTATTGAAGCTTGAATTTCAAAGGATGGAGGGTGAAATTCTGCTGTACAAACATTTTTTGGCAGATGGCAGCACAAAAGGACATACTCCCAATATTTTCAACAACCACTTAGAAATATACATGGCATTCTGAAATAAGTGTTATTCTTTTTATGCACTTAAAAACAGTTTATTGACATGTTCTTGTAGATAAATTATTTATTCTCTCAGAGAACTTACTCATGCAAATTGCACAAAGAGGAAGAGTACACCTCAAGCTACCTCTGTAGAAATGGAAGCTTGCAACCAGGAAGATAAAGACACAAGTTCTGTCTACAGATACAGTCTGTAAAACAAGTTTATGACATGGATTCTGTAGAATAGTGTAACTGTTATCCATCACACAGTATTAGTCTATCACTATATGTTGAGAAGTTTCCCTTTAAGGTCCCAAGCAATTCTATCAAACAACCTGCCTCAGATCCTACTTTCTAACCTGGTAACTTACACAATTATAAACTAGAAGAATTATAAGGATGCACTGGAAGAGTTACAATCCAGGTCCTGTTAATTTTGCCACCCATGGCTCCTTGTTGCACCATAATTTGCACATATGGAGACACCATTGAACTAGTAATGTTCCTTTGTCTGAATACATTATTCTATCACTTTATCTATTCTTTTATATGTGTTGTCAATGTCAAAGCATCAGATTCTCGTCATTTTTTTTTTTTGCTTCTCCTGTTTGAAACTATTTATCTGAGTATGACCAAGAAGTCACTACAGTATTCATGGCACATTTAAAATCAACTATTTCACAGAAGTTTTGATGAGAAGAAAGATAACATACAATCAATCTCATCAGTAACAATCAAATTGCACAAGGAATGTTAATCATCAATATTCATTATTTGTATACACAATCATTTTAAATAGGATTCCACCAAAAGTCATTATGACATTTAAAGGCAACATTCACAGAACTATCGGTCTAAATTATAGACCACTGATATCTGCATCATCGTCATTAACATGATATGCAACATAGTTGCTGAGTTTTTCAGGCAAAAGGTTAAAATAAAATTTACTAAATGCACTGGCTACATCCTTTCAAGAGTGACATAAAACAAAACTACTAACAAAAATGAACATCCTTTCATTCCCTCACAATGTGCAAATTAGAAAAGGCAGAGAATGTGTTGTTAGTTCTGCAAATAACATTTCTTTAAGGGCTTGCTCAGGTATAAGAATTTATATGGTATTAAGCTTTGTCAGATTAAGTGAGAATTTTATTTTGTGGTAAAAACATCTGTTTGCAATGATAGACTGGAAATTTAACTTGTTCCAATGTTAAGAGAACCTACTGCAGTTTGGAGGCAGTTTTTCATGGACTCATGAAAGCAGTAGTATAGATCAAGTGAGTCTACATGGTGCTATATAATGAATAAAAACTCAGAATTTTTTCACAGCCTCAGGACAGTGACCTTTCAAAGTCATTTCACTGCTCACCAACTCTTTCACTGCCTCCTCCATAGCCATAAAGTCAGACTGAAAAAAACACTTAAATGATCTTTCAGTTATAGAAAACAAAGAAACACCAAATGCATTCGTAGACCAGAGAATAATGTCTAAACATTTGTTTTCAAGGTTGAAGTTAAGTGCTTGCTTATACTGCTGTAGCCACTTCTGAAGTACAACTAATAAAAGCAACTAAACTTGAAGTATAGCATTGTTTTGGAGATTTGGTCCTCCCAGTTCTCAAATTCCCATTTTACAGTCACTGTTGAGACAACATCTGTGGACTTCTGTAGTGTACTTGTTATGCAATCAACTTCCTGAAGGCTGAGACTGAGATGAAGGAGCAATTGCCACATGGGACTGGACGGGTAGGTTCATCTCCGAACTCTGGTCTGCCATCTGGGTAAGGACTGAAGTAGCAACAGCCTCTGCCATTGCTGTTGAACTTATGCCATTTGAAGTGCTGATGGAACTATGCTGGATGACTTGGGTTTGTGGGCTGCTGGGTAGTGGGCTGTCTATAGAACTCTCATCCTTTTCTGCATCTGATGAAAAATAGATCAGACAGAGACTTGGTTAGATAGAATTGTGTTAAACAGCTACATAGAAATACTTATACCATATACCCTACAAAACTAATTCTAATTGGTGGTTTAATTATGAGTGTAAAAATTTGCTATTTTAACATTATGGCAGTAATTACTAAGTACAAACAAATATATTGTGTTAAAATAACTTCAGATACCAACACGAGTCTTATTTGTGTCATTTAGTAACAACAAGTCAATGTGCACTTTATTCCCGGACAAATAATTTCCGTAAAACATTTATCATTATATGTAAAAACTAAATGTTAAAATAGACACATTGAATGAAGCTGTCAACTAATGTTTTAGTTCACTCATGGGATGTGGATAGTGTTGGCAAAGCCAGCATTCATTGCCCAACCCATGGTGTTTGGGAGGTATTGTTGATGAAGCATTGGCACGTAGTGGCAGTGCACCTCTTGAATTCCATGCACTAGAAACATATTGCACTGGTGGTGGATAGATTGAATAGTTAAAATGATAGATGGTGTGCCAATTAAGCAGACTACTTTCTCCTGGATGGTACCATGTTTCCTGAAATTTGTTGTTGCTGCACTCTTTCAGGCAAGTGGAAAATATTCTATCACATTCCCTACTTGTGCCTTTATGGACTTGAAAAGGTTTTGGGGATTATACAAATAAGTCACCCACCACAGGGTACCCAGTCTCTGATCTGCTCTTGTGGTCAGAACATTTATGCAGCTGGTGCAGTTATATTTTTGGTTAATGGTGTCAGTTAAGATACTGATGTTGATAAGATTTTTTTGATATGATTAGACTCTTTTGTTGGAAATGACATGTTTCTGGTATGAATGTTACATGTCATTTACTTGCCAAGCTTGAATATTGAACATATTTTTCTGCTTGTGGTCACTATCTGAAAAACCGTAAATAAAGCTGAAATCCTGAACAATCAACTGTGAACATCTCCTAACCTAACACTAGGATGGAGGGAAGGTCACTGATGGAACAATAGGATAAGTGTTGATGATCTTCAGCAGTAATGTCTGGGTGTACAAAGGATTGACTACCTCAAGTACAAGCATCTTCTTTTGTTCTAAGTATGGTGCTACCCAATGGGGGCATTTCCCTTCAATTCCCATTAAATTTTATTAGGCTCCTTCATGCCACACTTGGACAAATGTTGTTTTGTTTATGGAATTTAGCCCTTTTCTCCATGTTTAGACCAAAACTGTATTGAGATCAGGAGCTATGATCCTCTCATACTCAAACTGAACAATCAACATTGTTGACAATCACTTTCATCACAGCTATTGATAAAGTGGACTAATAACATACTGATTGGCCAAATTTGTGCTGCATTGTGTGAACAGGACATACCAAGGCAATTTTCCTTTTTAGCAGGTAGATGCTTGTGTTGTAATTGCACAGAATGATTGGAAGCATGCCTAGTTTTGGAGCATTCTCAGCACCATGCTACTGCTGTTGTTGGAGGCCATTGCCTTAAGTGTGCTCAACCTTCTCTTGATATTAATGTGAAGTGAATCCAAGTAGCTTCAGATTGGCTTTTGTGATGTTGGAGAGCTGAGAAGGAGGCTGAGGTATACAGTATTTATTCCATGTTTATTTAGTTAACTGCTTTTGTATTCCTTAGCTGCTGTTGTGGGATTTAAACTCTGACCTCTTGACTATTTATCTGGTTGTGAGGATTGCTAATTCAATAAATATTACCTCTTAGAAAAATGGAAACAATCAAAATGAGAAACATCATATCATTTATTTCAGTGTTTATAACATTTAGTTTTAACCTTAAATGGGAAATCATGATCAATATATTATGTCCCTCCAGCTTAGTACTTCGTGAAAAGTGAAACTGTTCTTGGTTGGTATTTAAAAACACATCTTTTTCAGCTGCCTATGCTTTTCCCTGTGTTAAGCATTAAAAAGGTGTCCTCACATCACAATGCAATGTGGGACTACCAGGCATGATGCTTATATACTTGTAACAACACAGCATATTATGCTGTTACTCTGGAGATTATGGAAAATCTCCCCTAGGGTAGCACTGCATCATGAGTGGTAAAGCTTGCAGCTTAAATAGAACAGTAACCTAATAGTTGAATCTGCCTGAATATATTAGGAGACTTATAGTTTCCTCAGTTCTCACTTGCATCGTGAAATGGGCAAGTTACATTTGTGGCATTCCACTGGAGGTGCAGGGAATGACTAGAGGCTGTTAAGAGTATCCATTTTACCAGTGTAATATAGGTGCATGCCGGAGAGTGACATCAAATATATAAATTACATTCTTTTTAACTTGAAGAAAATTTGCTTTGACGAGAAAATTCTCTTTAAATGGTAGGTTATCAGTACATGAATGGAGCAGTGAAGACCTTTTTATTTAAAGCAAAGATTTCTTCATCTGAGGTTCAACTGCCAACTACTTGCAGCGATGGATGATTACTGTACCTGATTCTAATGATGCACACACAGGAGAATAAGCACTGTTTAGAGTCTAAATGCCACCAGCTGTTCTACAGTTGTAGAGAATTAATTGGATCCAGATTTAAAACTAAAAACCTATACCATATCTGACTCATAATTCAACTAATGACACGCTTCTCTTGCAAGCTAAATTAATATTTTCATGAAAACCAGAAGTGCTTAATGCAAGCCAAAAAGCAGATTAATAAAAATGTCTACTGGATAATGTTTTGCAATACGTCAAGTATCCAAATGAAAATCTGAAAGTTTTGAATTTACAATGGTTAAAGAATGTATGTAAGGCTTCCTAATATGCCTTTTATAATTTGGAGCCTAATATTATTCACACTGTAGGTGATTACAACATAATACATAAATATACACAATATAATGAACTCATAAATTCAGTCCCATCATATTTTCTCAAGCTATTGTATTATGGTTTTACATTGCTATTGCTCTTTGGCAAATACCTGAATGTTAAAAGTTTAAAAATACATATTTTTATACATTTGTATTTTTTCTCACAGTTCAATTGTTGCACTTGGTATCTGAACATTATGCTGCCCATCAGGAAGACAGAGTTTATATTTAGAGAAAAATATGTGCACAGTATGCATGCCAGTGTAAGGCACTATCCGCATCAATAAGAAAACACATGCAGAGCTGTCAGGTTGTAGCAATGACTGACTAATCTCTATAGCAATCACTGTCAATAGCAAAGGTCTGCAGTTTTCCTTGTATAACGTACCTCCGGGCTACAGTGTAAATCCTGAAACCACTCAACTGATTGTAGATCAAAGGACTCTGAATTAAGCTCCAGACTTGCTAAAATTTATGTATAAAATCTAGATAGATGGATAGTTTTTTTGCCAGTTTGTTTCTTCTTGAATTAATCTTCATTGAATAAAGGCACTTTCAGTGTTCCAATTGTTCGTTTTGAATTTTTATTACATGTTTATTAATGAAATCAAAGAAAATTAGGTTACATTTAATGGATAATACACTTCTGTATTTATCTTTCAAAGTGCAAAACGGATGCAAAAATTCTACACTGGTGGAAACTGAAATTCATATAACAGATTGATATGGTTTGTACAGAAATGGTTAACCTGGTTGCTATGACTTGTACGTTTATGTACTCATTCAGACAGGTCATGCTGACAGGTAAGCATTATTTCTGTCCATTCACTTGTATGCTTTGATAAAATGGTGTTGTATGGTTAGCCTTTTCCTGAACTCCTGCAGTTCGTATGGTGAAGGTGCTCCCTTATGTGGAGTGACTGTAGGGGAATGATGATGATACAAGAGGAAATGGTTTGTAGGTTGGTGGCAAACCTGGAGGTAGAGATGCTTCCACACACCTGCTGCCCCTTATCTTTTGATAGAGGTCACAGGTTACGAGGTGCTTGCAAAGAACCATTCTCAAGTTGCTTCTGTATATCCTGCAGATAAATTGCACTGCAGTTGAAGTACATTGGTGGTGAAAGAAGTAGATGTTTATAATGGTGTCAAGTTTCTTGAATGCTGTTGCAGCTGCATCCATCTGGACAAGTGGAGCATATTACATCACATGTGAGGTCCAGATGATGGAGAAACTTTGGAAAGTCAGAGTAGAATGTCAAGTCTGAGCCGTTCTAGCAGCCATGGCATCTATGTGGCAGGTCTGACTGAGTTTCACATCAATATACCGACATTGCAGGATTCAGTAACAATAATGTCACATAGATGCCAATGTCAAGCAAAGCTGGATTAACTCTGTTGGAGATGGTCATTAGTCAGCACCTGTGTAGTGCGAATATTACTTGTCATCTATCAGCCCAAGCCTTCATGTTATGCATGCTGACATGGATTACCTTATCACGAGGGACTGTGCATAGAACCGAACACTCAGCAACAAACCAACCACTATTAACAATGGAATGGAGGGGAAGTTGTCGATGAAGCAGCTATAGCAGTAGAGCCCAGGATGTTACCATGAAGAACTCTTGAAATGAAATCCTGAAGCTGAGATGATTGCCTCCCTTCCTCACCCCCCCCCCCCCCAAACAAATCACAAATATTTTTCTTTGTACCAGGTATCACTGCAGCCACTAAAGGGTGTTTCCACATCTGTAATATCTTCTGTTTTACTTGAACTCCACGGTGCCAAACTTGGTTGAATTCTGCCCTAATGTAAAGGAAGGACACCTCATCTTTGGAACTTGTCTATATTTAAACTAAGCTGTATTGAGAGTTAGAGTCCTGCAGTCCAGCTGGAACTCAGTGAACATGAGTGAGTAACTTGTTAGTGTCAATGCCAATGTAATAACACTGAAGCCAGTTCCTTTTATCACTTTACTGATAATTAAAACTATGCACATAAGGGTGTCAATTGGCTAGGTTGGATTTACACTTTTTTTGTAGACTGTACATGTTTTGACAAAGTTTACACATTGTTCAGTAGGTGTAGATATGCCATCTGTACTGGAATAGCTATAGGCCCAGCCAGTGTTGGAGCACAAATCTTTAAAACTGGAATGTTATTGGGACTACAGTCTTAGCAGTGTCCCATGACCACTGATCTCATGTGCAGTGAATGAAACTGGTCAAATATTTGATTCTGTGAGGATGGGAGTGTTAGGAGGAAGCAAAGGATAATCAAACACTCACCCCCTGGCTGAAGATGGTCAGTATCACTTCAGCTCAATCTTTGACACTCATTCTGTATAGCACCATCAGTGAAGATAAGGGTATTTACGGAGCTGCCCATTAATTACTTATTTGTCTCCTATCATCCTGATTGAATATGCAGAACTGCAGCATTTTGGTCCAATCTATTGATTGTAGGTTTGTTTGGCTTAGTTTGGTATTTGTTTTTTGCTGCATCAGGTTGGCAATCAGTTTCAGGAGATTCAAGTGCAGTTCCTGGTCTGCTGCTCATTGAAATAAGGGTGACCATCTGCCTTGATGAAGCAAGAATGAGGAATATGCTGAGCCATAGTCTTATGTAATACAGTTTTATTGCTGCTGCTGGTTATTTTGATCTGCTAGGCCTGTGTTTAATCCATCCTGCTTAGTATGCTAGTGACTATATTAGACTGGATAGTTTCCTCAGTGTAGCCACAGAACTTGGTCTCCACGAGGATTGTGCGGTGGTCATACTGGCCATTGCTGCCAAACAGAGATGGATCTGTGACTGGTTGGTTGTGTTCAGGGCTGAGATTAAGGTTGTTCTTGTTTGTTGGTCCATTGTAAGTCACAAACTCCACCTGTCAGTGATGGTTTTACTATTACCATGCTTGGAAATGTACACAGAAATGCATTACCCAGGGTATATTCTGAGCATTTGCTATTTGTACTTCCTACACTTGGTGTTCAAATTTGCTGAGGGAGGGCAGTAGGTGATAATTTTAGCAAGTAATCTCCTTGACGCCTTGCTGGGGGTTCTCAAAGTAAATTGAAGCTTTCTGGGGCACTCCTACCCAACTACTATACACCCAACTGATGGATCTGTTCTGCCCTTTGACCAGACTGTGCCCAGGGATGGTGATGGAGAAGACTGAAAACCTCTCTCTTGGGTATGATTCTATATGATTATGTTACAATGATGCTTAATAGGCTGGGTGAGAGCTGTTCCACCTTTGTCACAAGTCCCCACATGTCACAAGCAAAGCCCTTCATAGGCATACACAACCCAATGGACCCTTTGTTGTGCCCAATTTTGGTGCTTCAGTTGTAGCCATGTTGTTAGACCAGGTTTTTCTTTATTGAACTATATAGCAGTTTGATACATCGGAGGGATGACCGGTAAGCCAACTAGGATGATATAAGATATCTTTATTGGTCACATGTACATCGAAACACACAGTGAAATGCATCTTTTGCGTAGGGTGTTCTGAGGGCAGCCCACAAGCATCGCCACGCTTCCGGCACCAACATAGCATGCCCACAACTTCCTAACCTGTACGTCTTTGGAATGAGGGAGGAAACCATAGTACCCGGAGGAAACCCACACAGACACGGGGAGAACGTACAAACTCCTTACAGACAGCAGCCGGAATTGAACCCGGGTCACTGGTGCTGTAAAGCGTTACGCTAACCACTACACTAAGGCCAGACGAGATTGAGAATGGCCAGCTTCCTTCCCTAAAGGATTCTAGTGAATCAACTGGATTTGTGCTTCATGGTCATTTCTAATGATAACATCTTTTTATCCAAAGTTTGTAATCTTAATTATAAACTGAATTCAAATAAAAAAATTATGGGAGGGCTTAAACTCACCAGATTTTACTCCAGTCTGCTGGATCACTATACTCATATATTTGAAAGGCCAAAGCAAAAGCTCTGTGATGCCATTAAATCATTCTTGCTCAAAGCAATATAGTAATGAAGTAGGTAATAAGGAAAAGGTAAGGAAGAAAGACATATTCCTATAATAATCTACACAAATCTTCAGTGAAACAAAATAATGCTATTATTTGAAATATTTTTGTTTGTGTAAGTTATCCAAAAATATGAAGAATTTACTGCAAAACAGGTTCCTGGAACCCATAGATACAAGAAACTACGAATCCTGGAATCTGGAACATTAAACAAACTTGCTGGAGGAACTCTAGGGTTGAGCAGCATCAATGGGAGGAAAGAATTGTCGATGTTTTGGATCAAGACCCTGCATCAGATGTAATATTTCTTCCTTTAGTGAAATCTTGTTAGAAAAACTGAACCATCCAGCTTTTACTAAATTCAACTGTCTCTCAAGTAAAACGTGAGGAAGTACGACTGAAAATAATTTTGTAATCAATGGGGTGCTTGCATAGTGAAACAGGTGTAACATTTTAGTCTAACGTTATGGACTGATCAAGCTTGTGCAGTTTATCCAATTGGATGAGTTCAGTCCCACACACTTGGTCAAACTTCAATCAAAAAAAAATACAATAAGGCCCAGACCTTGATCCATTTCAGATATTTTAAGAATTGTCTTGGTGCATAATGTGCACAAGAGAAGACAAAAAGAATGGAATTTATAGCAACTATAATTAAATTAAGACTAATTTTCAAGATAAAATTAAATCTGATTTCATAACTGGAAGAGTAAATGAACACCATGCAAACTTTACAAGACGCAAATGAATACTTACACAGACATGCATTTGTAGATGCACTACAATAACCTTATGGAATTTCTAATACTTTAAATACCAACTACACTTCCTTGTTACTGCCAACTTAGTTCATTTCAGCAGTATTTCATTTCAATAGCCTGGGGATATAGGTAATGGAACATTACTCACTGTGATAGCCAGATTTCTTCTGCATGGCTGTTACAGGGCAATCTTTATGAGCCAGAAGTAGCTGCTTCAGCTGAGCCACTTCATTTCTCAGCAGGGTGACTTCATTCTAAGGAACAAAGAAAAACTTTCACAAAAAGCATCAGCACTACCTCAGGCATCACAAGAGGGGGGGGGGGTAAGATTTGAATATTCTTGGATTTTTTTTTAAGTAGACAAATGTGGTATCATTCAACTGCAGTCATACTGTAAACAGGTTTGCTTAGTGAAACTTGTGCTAATTTGAAACTAAAAGTTTTGCCTGCACAAACCCATACCAAAGTCAAAGTCAGCTGTATTGCGAAAATCCCACCCATGTTTATCTCAAATTCAGGAGAATTTGAAACAGCCTTCTTAATGAGCTCCTTTGAACAGTGCAGTATTCAGAAAATACATCTTTACACCATACTTCTGCAGCAAGTCTCACACCAACTAATAAACTACCAAAGGTAAATAATTATACAATATATGGCTTTGGCCTGAGTTAAATTACTATTTACTGGGAAAATGTGGGGATGATGAGCATAGCATTGTTGCTCAATGTTGGAACTGATGGTTTTGCTTCATGTCTTATTTATCTGAAATTTAAATTCACTTGTTAGTTTGAATGAATAACTGTAACACAATATATACAAAGAAATAGTAATTTTAACCACCTGAATGACCAATAACAGTGCAATGGAATAGTTAATAGATTAACAGAAAAGTAGTACTTTATTAACCTAAAGTATCCATGAGCTCTTTGCTACCCAAACTTCATTCGGTGGTCCAGTTTTTATCTTTTGAGAACATTAACAGGAATTTTAGAAACATTACAAATTCTGGTTCTACTTTATTACTATCAGTTAGTCCCATTCTCTACTACTGCAATGATTATGTGCATTGCAGGGTGAGTAGAGAATAAGTTGCACTACGAGCATGTGTGTGAAAGCTCTACACTTGTTTGCTCAGCTGCATGTAATGTGGAAATGACTCTCTTTTGCAAAGTAGTAAAAAGACAACCAGTTTTATTTTCTCTAATAAGGAGAGGGAATGATGGCCCAAACGTAATCCAAAACTAAAAGGCAGTGAGCGACTGAGTCATTTGCATTTATATCGGTGCATTTAAAAAAAGCAAAGCCAAGAACACATGTTGGAGTAAAAGTAGAATGTGAACAAAGGAAGAATAAATTCAAACACAAATAATACCAAAGATTCAATGACACTTAACATTTATTAAACAATACGATTGTTCAAGATTAGAGATAATTACAGCTTCAAACATGTATGAATCTGGGATTTGCAATTAAAATATAAAATGGATATAATCAAAAGCCAAGAGATTTTTCTGAGATCATATCTGCTACTGTCCCTATCATACAACTTCATAAAACGGCCAGTGCAACACAAACCATTAAGTGCTTCATTGTAACATTGTCCGAAGAGAGCCTTCCATACTTATTAGACATACAGTTTAGAATAATGTAAAAGCAATGATACTTAATTATAACCTACTGCACCGATCATCTGTGCTTGAATGTCAGCTGAGGAATTATAAAAGAACCGCAAGATTGATTAATGGGTTCATACAAAGTACAGTTTAATTATTTTTTTGACATTCAATTTTCAGTAAAAGACATAATGGGTGGCATGCTTAACGGCATTGCTTCTGGCTAAGATACAAAGGAGAACTGAGAAGTTAATGCATTTTCCAAAATCCATTAATATCAGTTCAAGTGGAGCCTACAAGTCTCCACATAAAGAGAGCTCACACCAAACAATTTGTTCAACATTTGAAACTAAAATCATACTGTTATTAAGGCTTGTATCAATTCTCTGTTCAATAAATTGGCTTTTCAAAGCAACATGCCAGTGGAGAAATGCAGAAAAAAATTCACAATACAAGTTGGATAATATAGTTAGCTCGTTAATTCCAGTAATAGAAACATATGTTATACCCTACCTGTAGTTGTATGTTTGTTGAACTGAGATCCTCTGCCTTCTTTTCAAGAGATTGAACCCACACCTTTCTCTTCTGTCTGCACCTTGAAGCAGCTGCTCGGTTACGCTCTAAAAATTTCCGCCTCTTCTCGTCTGGGTCTTCATTCATTGCTCGCCGCCTTCTACCACCACTGCTCTGAATCTGATGTGTAGGCTGGACTGGGGAGCCCTATAATGAAAGCACCATTCAATCAGCTTACTGTAAAATCAATGTTTTTGAAAATCAGAGCTCTTTAAATATTTTCCAACTTCTTCATTCTTATTATTTAATTGAGAATCTACTTCTCAATATTAGTTTTCCAGCTGAGCTTGCAGAAAAGATATCGATGGGTAAAATAATTAAAAGAACACGTAGCTTAGAACAGGAAGGAAAACCCAAGACTGCTAGAAATCTGAAAAATTCAGAAAATTCATTTTTCTTCACTTAAGGAGCTGCTTTGTTGTAGCATTTTATTTTATTCCATTGCTTGTAATGTTGTAAAAATTACTTCACTGACATCTATAAATCTGTTCATAAATAAGAAATATCAGCACGAGGAACAGTATCACCAAGGTCCCTCTAATGACTTAATTGGTAACTTTATGTAGAATTGAGCCATAAAAACCAGATAGGGCCCTTGATAAAATGAACATATTTATTTCTTAAAGTGCAAAGGCCGTGGATAGCATAAACTTTTAACATTTGTATTTTAGACAGTTAATATTTAACAAGTTGTCATCAGTTTGATTCCAAATAGGTGCTGAGTTATGATTTTATATGGATGCATGGTGGAGTGTGTTTTGCCTCAGTATTCCTGACTGAAAATGAAAAGGATGGGAGAAAATTAGTCAAGTTCCTGCTTCCAAGATTATTGTCAGTAACCCCAGTGAAAAATACATTGGTGTAGATGTTGGATGAGAAAGTATCAATCTGTTGGAATGTGACCCTAAGTGAACAGCCCACTGGCAGTTACTGCTGGAACAAAGTTGGATGGGTCAGTAAGAGTTCCTGTCATCACTGGTAGTCTACACAGCAGATATGATGATAGATAACTGAAAATCAGCTAGCAATAACATTTTCAAATATAACGTTCTTCCCTGTACTCGTGATTTAACTTTGATCTCCACTGTCAACTGTTGTCTCCTTGCCTAGATCAGTGCCAAAATCATGTTTCCTAACTCTCTCAAATTTTCAACATTCTTACATTTACATTTGATAACACAGGGTAACTTCGTTATAACAAAGGTGTCTGGGACAATTTTAACACTTGTTTTATAAGCTGCCATGTTATGTGAAAGTAACATGATCTAATTTCTGCCTTGGGGGACATGATAATATCCATGGCATATCCAAACCTCTTGTATAACAAGGTGTATTAAATCAAGTTTGCACTATACTTAAACAAATTCAGTATATACCGTTCTATCCAAATGGTTTTATTTTGAAGTCCATCACAAGAATTCATTTGCTTCTACTTTCCAATTATTTTCATTTGCACTAGATGGCACTCTGCTGTGTATTGGAACATAATTCATTGTTGCAGGGAAAGGAAAAACAAAATTCTATAACATTTTCTGTTTTGGACTGTAATAGTCCTCTTGATCCTTCAGTGGATTCAGTTCAAAATACCCCTATGCTAAATAGCTATCTTTTGCACAATGGCAGACAAGGCAAATATATGTAAGATAAGGTCTTTATTAGTCACATGTACATTGAAACACACAGTGAAATACATCTTTTGCATAGTGATTTTGGGGGGCAGCCCGCAAGTGTCGCCACACTTCCAGCGCCAACATAGCATGCCCATAACTTCCTAACCTGTATGTCTTTGGAATGTGGTAACTTTAACTTTTATTTCTTAAATTAACAAGTAATTAGACTGATAATTGAAGCTGGTGTGAACTCAGTGTTGTAATAAGTATGTCTAATTAACAAGTATTAGCAATATTAGTTAATGCTATTTAAGTGAAAAATATTTGTCCTATGATGCTTAAAAATATGATGTAAGCAGATTTCAATTAGATTCATGCAAGCATATAGAATTTTTAAAGAAATAAAGGGACAGAAACTTAGCAAGTTCAGATACTTTAATCTTAGACAATGGGAATATGCTGAATAAAGCCATGCAAAAAAGAATTAACAATCATTCAATTAGAAGCAGAAATGTAAAAGCATAAACTTACACAAGTTATTGACTTATAAGTATTTAAAAGATTGCCATGGGAGTAGAATGATTAGGATCCAAAGGGGATCATCTTGTGAAGGCAGCGTGCTTGGCTAAGGTATAAACAATTATGAGATATCAGGATCTGACTTCGAGAGAGAAAAGAATGCAGGTGAACCCTCTCTGCATCCACCCTGAATACCTCCCAGTGCTCTGATGATTTCCCTTCAGGAGCTATTTCCTATCCACTTTTGCTTTATAAAACTGTCCTTTCCACAATTGAAAACCTTGAGCATCTTGATATATTTATTACAACACTGAGTTCACACCAGCTCCAAGTAGAGCAATCCTATCAGTCTAAATACCCCTCATCTTATTCCTCTGTAGCCCAGCAATCTCTTCTCTCTCACATGCCCACCAACTTCCCCTTTTCATTCTTTTGCCACTTGTCAACGAGGGGCAATTTACAATGGCTAATTAACATATCAGCAGTTGGGATATGTGAGAAAACCAGATTTACCATAGATATATCTAATGTTATATAGTACTAATGATCCTCACCACCAAAAAGCCCTCCCACTGACAGCCCTTCCCAACTGGCCAATTTAGTCTAATTTCTTTACATAAAACTTGTGTCTGCCAGTTACTAATTCCATTATTCCTACACCCTCTTAAACCACAGGAGTGAGAGACAACATTGCTCTCAACCTCATGAATGCAATGAATTTATTGGTATTGGTTTATTATTGTCACTTGTACCGAGTAATTTGACATTAGCAAAACCTAGGGGATGGGCTCATCTAGCTGATGACATCTTTCGCACATGTTCCTGTCGAGGTGGCACAAGATATACAACTAGCTGAGCATGCCCTGCCATGCATCTTTTATCAGGTAACTAATAACAATGAGCAGAAATCAACATCACCATCAGCTCCCTCCTTGTGCTCACACCACATCATATAAGACAGTGATAGTAAACCTGATTCTGGTTTTATCTATCTTCTCAGCAAAAGCCTAATGAGCTGAATAGCATCTTTGTGTGTTGTAATATTTTATAATTAGGCTATTGTAAAATATTACACCTGTTGTATAAGGAAGCTCCAAGTTGTGGGTTATAAAATTCAGTATGACTCAAGGAATGTAAATTTAAGTTATGAGAAGATGCTAAAGAAATTGTGATCTTTTTAGCAAAAGGTTCAAGGGAGGCAATTCAAAATTATAGCAGGTTTGCAGGAGAAATGGGGGAGAGAATCAGGAGCTAGTGTGTATAAATGCAAGTTAATTACTAATACAGTAATCAGAGGTTAAGAGACATTTTATATATAAGGATTTTAATAAAACTGGTTTTGGGAGATAGAACATCCGATCAGCAAAATCCAGAATACCTTTTAAAAGGAACTGGATAATGGAAAAAATGAAGTGCACAAATGAAGGAAAGGTAATAGTTCCAAGTACATTCCACTTTCAGTAGGTCACAATGAGAGTGATTGAGCAATTACCTCCTTCTCTGCTTCAAAAAAAAATCTATTGTTTCATTTTCTTGCACAATGCTTTCCTTTTCAGCATCTTAGGGATAAGAAGGGAGATTTCTTAATTTACCTGGGGAACAGGATTTAATCTTTTCTGGATGTAGGTCATAAAATTTTTTAATGAGGCATATATACCATAATAAAAAAAACCAAGACCCATCTCTCTTCTCATTATCTTCTTCCTTTCCACAATCCACTTTCACCCACCCCACCCAAACCTACCACTACTCAGTCATCCATAGAAAAATCACATTAGCTTTCTGCAATCCATGAAATTTCAACAGTAAAAGTTGATGGCGCTCTAAATAAAAAGGGCTTTGAACTTTGTTGGATTCTGTCCTAGAATGTTGAAAAGTGTTAGAGAGGAGCACTTGTAGCTGCTCTGACCAAAACTTTCAAAATATCTTTGAATATAGAAATTATGGAGAAAGACTAGGTGGTTATGCATATAATAGATTTTTTAAAGAATGTTAATGGATAAATGAAATAACTTTAATTAGACTCCAGAGTCCATTATATGGGTGAAATTTATTCTCAAAATGACATTGGTCAACGAAATTACGGTGCATTTGTAAGGCATGTTCCATTGGCAAATCTATTAAGAGATGTCTGAAGAAAAAAAGGTTACGGCTGTGAATTTTTTTCAGAAGTTATTTTATAATATGAGGCATAGAAGGATTGTTGCTAAAATTAGAGTTCCAATACTAAAATGAAAACCAATGCGTGGATTGGATGTTGGCTAAATGACACTGAGTGTAGCAGTAAACCGAATGTTATTTGGAATGGACAGTAATGAACTTTCCATATAGTTAATCTCCTGTTGTGATGCACATAGGGAGAGAAGATGAAATGTCGTGTTCAGGTAAAGTGACATTAGAAGCCAAAGGATAAATGGAGCAGAACATCAGATGTAATTTAGATTCCAGCTGTAGTATTTCCATTGTAAATGTGTACAATGGAACTTGCTGATTGTAATAGAAATTCACCTCATACTAGTCATGATGTTATGGTTTGATTGGGTAGGTGGATTGTGAGGGCAAGGGTTGGGGGAAGAGGTGGCATGGGAAAGTAATTACAACATGACAAATTTACATTGTTTCTACCTTTAACAGAAATTGCCAATGAAAAATACTGTTATTATTTCCAGACTTCAGTGTGAGGCATAATGACATTTGCAAATGCTACAAATGTTACAAGTATGATTAACTGAAGACTTTAACAAGTTCAGGAAAATGCAGACAAATGGATTGGGAAGACTGATGTAAGATAAAATTTAGCTGCTGAGCTTCATCATCTGCTGTGTAGCAAAACTAGTAGGACGCTTGCAAATTTCTACAGATGTACGGTGGACAGCATTCTGACTGGTTGCATCACCGCCTGGTATGGAGGCACCAATGCGCAGGATTGAAAGAGGCTGCAGAGGGTTGCAGACTCAGCCAGCTCCAACACAGGCACAACCCTCCCCGCCATCTTCAAGAGGCGATGCCTCAACCCTCACCATCTGGCAAATGCCCTCTTCACGTTACTACCAATGGGGAGGGGGTACAGGAGCTGAAGACCCACGTTCAACGTTTCAGGAAGAAGCTTCTTCCCCTCCGCCATCAGATTTCTCAACGGTCCATGAACCCATGAACACTACCTCGTTATTCCTCTTTTGCACTATTTATTTATTTTTGTAACTCATAGTAATTTTTATGTCTTTGTGTTTTGCACTGCACTGCTGCTGCTGCAAAACAACAAATTTCATGACATATGTCAGTGATAATAAACCTGATTCTGAATTCACCACCAGTTATAGATATGTCTGATTTTCTTTTCTAATTCTTCACTGGGTGAGAAACAAAGGACTGCAGATGCTGGAATCTGGATGAAAAAAACACTGATGCTGGAGGAACTCAGCAGGCCAGGCAGCATCCGTGGAGAAAAGCAGGCAGTCAACATTTCAGGTCAGGACCCTCCTTCAGAACTGAAGATAGGAAAAGGGGAAGCCCAATATATAGGAGGGAAAAGCAGAGCAGTAATAGGTGGGCAAAAGAGGGGAGGCGGGGTGGGTCATCTGAAATTTCTATTTTTTACGATCCTGACAATTGAAAGTCTTATCAGAAATTCAATGGGAAAATGAGCTGATGCTTCTCAGAAGGAAGAACAAGAACATATGCAAACTAAATAGTAAAACTTTAAATGGAGCAGAAGAGCACAAAGTGAAGGAGTTGGACGCATCAGTCTTTAAGTTGGAGGAAAAGCTGATGAAGTTTTGAGATGCTCACAGATGACAAACTAGTTAAATTATATAAATGTTAAAAACAAAATTTTCCTAAACAATAAAGGTATTTAGTTACTTTCTAATGTTCATGTTAATTAAAAGAACATAGCTTTACACAATATTTTGCTGGCTAAGAGACTTGCCATTTAGTGAAAAACATCAGTCTAGTCCTGTGAATATGAAAAGACGGTAAAATGAGGGCTCCTTCTCTTCAGCCCTCATAATCAACCATCCACTTAGCGCCACAATTATCACCACCATCACGATGCCCCATCCCTAAGATCTTAACAAGAGTGTTAAAAGGACCAATTCGTTGTATGCACTTTTGTGCCAAACTAATTAAAGAGGGGTGAGATTAAAAAAACCTGAACGTTTCAATGAAATAGGTATACAACAAATTCTCCAATGGAGGGCAATAATCAGAAAGGACAATAGAATTATGGAATCTTGAAACAAAGCAGTAGTACCAAAAATCAAGGGAGTTAAAATGAAAAACACGATGATGCTGGAGGAACTCAGCAGGCCAGGCAGCATCCGTGGAGAAAAGCAGGCAGTCAACATTTCGGTCAGGACCCTTCTTCAGGACTGAAGATAGGAAAAGGGGAAGCTCAATATATGGGGGTGGGGGGGGAGGTGGGGAAGAAACAGAGCAGTGATAGGTGGACAAAAGAGGGGAGGCGGGGTGGGCACAGGGTGGTGATAGGTAGATGCAGGTAAGAGATAGTGATAGGCAGGTGCGGGGGAGGAGGGGAGAGCAGATCCACCAGGGAATGGGTCAAAGGTAAGAACAGTCAAGGGAGTTATGATGAAACTGTAGAGTGCTTTGTCGGATCACATTTTAGGTACAGCATCCTTTACTATTCACTGAAACATTCTAGCTGGCGGCAGTGCTGAAAAGAGCCATGAACATACCCCTAGCATCAAAAGTCTGAGTGCTATAGAAACACTGGAGAAACTGCTGATCTACCTTGAAAGTTAGCTTATGAATGGTAGTGAACAGAAAAGTAAATTTGGAAAATGTCTTTAACATAATTATGAATAGTTATGGGTACACAAGTAAATGAAAGAATTATCAAGAATTAGTGTTCACACAAAGAATAAAAACTCAAAATCAATCCCTCAAAGGGCATGAAAGGTTTAAAATAAACACCTTAGAATTCTTAAGAAGCTTATGAATGTTACCATGGCAGGACTTGTAGAGACATTCTGAATGAAAAAGCCAAGAAAGGCCAAGTATTCTCCTTCATTTATGATTAACGTCCTTTGCAAAAGAATTTAATATGCTTCTAAAAGTGAAAGTAGTCTTAACTGCAGTGCAATTAGCCTTGTTCCAGTGGAGTTAATAAAATGTGATAAAAATGTCAAAACTGTCAAGATACATGTCTAAAACATTATTTTTGATGGACATAAATGCAGCTTTTTTGGTTGATATTCAGAATTACAAAAAATTCAGCAAGGCAGAATCTCACATTATTTTAGGTTCATTATTGTTAAGTTGAAATGCATCTTACATACCACTGGTTGAGTAGTAGACGTTGCAGCCTGCTGAAGTGACTGTGAATGAGTTTCCTTTGTCTGGATCCTCACAGTTCCACTTGTTTGGCCAATGGCATTGTTACCATTAGTAACCTGAGGAAGCTGTTGCGTTAAAGCTGCCTTCAGTCGCTGCAAAAAAACAAACCAGCAGTTTCACTGGTATACCAAAATATATCAGTTAAGATTCAAGAGAATATACAAATACATGAAATCTGTATCTGTAGATACACTGGGCAGACTCATAAATGTAAACTGAAAGTACAAACTGTTTAAGTTCCTTATATAGTATGACAGATAGTTTTTGCGATACTAAGAGTATCTCTTTGCAAACTGAAATGTGCTTTCTTAAAAAAATCTACTCAAAATGGAATCTGAAAATTTCTATGCAGCAATCAGGCTGGTCCATTATTGCTGTTCCATTAAAATTAGTTTGGGTGGTGTGTAGTGCGGGGGGGGGGGGGGAAGAGGAAGAGGGAGAAGCATTGGGTTAGACTGCTCATCTCCTCTCCTCTCCCAAACTAGCATTGACAGTGGTCAGAAAGTCCAATATGTTCACTCCATTTGGATGAATATGAATTCTGTGATGACAAATGTCATCAGAAATGGTTGGGGCAAATATGTGAACACAAGTTGATGATTCGGCCCCTTCAGCCTATTCCACCATTCAATGAAATCATGGCTGATATATACCCAAATCTATTTTGCTCCTTATGCCTTAATAAACTTAGTTGATTAAAAGCTATCAAATTTTAAATTTAAAAATATTTATCAATTAATGTCACTAGCTGAAATGTTCCACACTTCTACCATGCAATTCACATCAGGGTTTCTAATTTCTCATCCTGAAAGGCCTCTACATTTTTAGACCACGATCCCCTGTCCTAGATTCCCCAACAAGTGGAAATAGTTTCCCTCTATCCTGTTTATTCCAATTAATATCTTGAAAACTTTGCTCAATTATCCCTTAGATGTTTAAATTGCATGGGATACAACCTAGTCTGTGTAATCTGTCTTTGTAATTTAACTATTGATGTTATCACTCATGTGTGTTAACACTGCACTCCTTTCAAAATCTGGTGCAGAGAATTACATAAAGTACCATCGAGCAAGGACTGCGTAAGTGTGGCTCAACTTGTATTTCCTTTTATTCTAGCCCTCTAGGCAAAACACAGTATTTGTTAGCCCCCTTCATTTTTGTTGTAGGTGCCCGTGACATTTTAATGATCTATGTACATGGAACCCTAAATCTCTACATTTCCACTATTTACAGCAATTTCAAGATTTTGAAACTACATGGTTCTATCCTCCTTAGTTCCAATGCAATGCCTTCATTACTGCCTGCAATGAAATTTGTATACCACATTTTTGCCTGTTTACTTAATCTATTAACATCTCATTGTAAATCAATGTTTTCTCTTACATAGTTAACAATATAGCCTTCCTTTATGTTATTAGCATATTTGGATACAAGGCTAACATGTCATCATATAAATTATGTTCAAACATAGTGAATAATTGAGGTTCCAATACAAACGTGGAAAATTAATAGTGAAAACCTGCCTACTTTAGTATCTGTTCAATATCCAACCTCCCTATCTCCCACTTTCCAGTCAAGTCAATAATTCACCTTCCAGGTTTAGCTAATAGTCTCTTATGAGAGACTTTACTGAATGCCTCCACATATGTAAAATTCAGAGCCATTTCCTGTCCACTACTTAGTCACCTCTTCAAAGGATTCAATCAAGTTTGCCAGGCGCGAGTACCTTTTACAAATCCAGGCTGGCTTTCTCTGACCAGTTTTCAGGTGTTCAGTCACTCCGTCCTTAATTATAGACTTCAGTAGGTATCAGACAATAGGTGTTAAGTTAATTGGTCTGTAATTCCCCGGTATCCCTTTTTCACAGTTCTAAAACAGCAGGGTGAAATATGCAACTTCTAGTCTAAAGTAAATGTTCCTGAATCAAGGGACCTTGTGGGGAAGATGAAAGTGTTAAATTAGCTATTTATGCTGCATCCTTTATTTTTCACAAGAGTATAAATTTCATAAAGGTCCAAACTGATTTTTTTTTCAGTTTAATTGCAGCCCATGAAAGGTTAAGAAATTGTTTTCTGAAGGGCGTTAGCATTTTTATTTTACAAATCTTCAAAAGTAAGATGCTGACTCTTTAAGCACCTGAACAAAATGATCCCTTCTCCAATTTGAAGTCCAAAAAGCAGTAAATTGGCATGTATAATAGGGTAGAAAATTGAATGAAATTGTCCAACCTTATCAGGGTGGTTTTCCATATTATGCCCATTTTAAAGTTTTCTTAAGAAAATCAAATGTTTTCCAAAAAGTTCTTGAATATCCAATTGGATATCTTCATTTGCCAATACCTTTACTGTGACACTCGTTTTAATTTTGGGTGCCAATAAAAATATTTTCACAGCATTCAACAATTGAAATGGGCATAAAGCAGTTTTTTTAAACAGAGTAAACACCATATTAACCTTCCACTTCCCCAAATGGCTGCACATCATGCCGTATTCCTCAGGCAGAAGGGAAAAAGTCTAAACTATTTACCTTTATGACCACTGCCAATGTCACTTCTTGATAGGGCCACAAGTGATACAATTTTAGCAGAGAAAAGTAGTTAATTCAACCTAACTATGATTGACAAACCTGAATGACCATATTTATGGTCTTCAAATACTATTACAAGTTAGCATTAACCCAACATCCAAATAACTCTCGTGTTCATTGTAATGTAAATATAGCACTGTCTGCCATTTTTCTGACTTTTTTTAACAAGTACAATAATTAATCAGCATTTCAGATAAAATCCCTTTTCCTTTCCAATTCAGGTATTTACTATTTACACAAGTAACATTTTATAAAATAATATATTCTTGCTCAATGAGTATTTTGTATATTCAATGTGCCTGAGTTAAAACAATGAGCTTCAACTTCAAGACAGCGTTCTTGAAATTAATTTGCAGGCTTTAAAATAAATTGAATAAATAAATAAAAGGAAAACTTTTGTGAAAATATCTTCAATCACTTAAGTAAATTAGGTAACAGAAAGATTTGAAAATGGGAGCTGTGGTTTATTTCTACATTACTAGGGATTGATAGAACATTTTTAATATTACAAGTCCTTAAGGATTTTATTTTTTATGATGAATAGTTAAGTTGAATACAAGATATTTTAAAGGATTCTGTTCATGCACTAAAAACCATGCCACACAAGGAAATAGAAAATTATCATGAGATTGTCTCAATATTTAACAGGATATTATAAAAATGAAAATTCATATTCAAAGACAGCAATTTTATTTTTAAACATTAATTTAGGATTAACATAAACATTTCAACTTTAAACTGGTGATGAATGGCAATAAAATATTTTCTAAGAGAATGCTTGGTGTTACATTAGAAATGAAAGTTTTCTTCAGGCACAAGCTTCAAGTTTATAGCATGGGGAAAGTGACTAGTAAACGTGCTCTGTGCAAAAGCAAAACATTAAAAATTAAATCTATCACTGGGATGTACAGTGTTCAAATGACTGGGTGAACATTAGCAATGCCAAGCAAAAGAATATTTTAAATTTGTTTCAGTAAATGTTCTGACTGAATATGTCAAAAACAAAATTCACGATATTGGTAATTATTAAGAAACTAGAATGGAGATCACAATATATGTTGCAAATCAAGTATCAGCAATAAAGCCTGCTTTATCAACTAAATTGAATTTAAGAACATAAGCAATAGGAGAAGGAGTATGCCTGCAGGCCTCTCGAGCCTGCTCCACATCTTGGCTGATCCAATCTTAATCTCAGTGTCTGTTTTCCACTCTCTCCCCCAACCCCTTGATTTCCTGTGGCTTAAATATTTTAATCCCTGCCTTCAATATATCCAGTGACTGCATTTCAGCTCTCTGGAGCAGTGGATTTCGAAGACTCATAACCCTCTGAAAGAAGAAATTTTTCTTCATCTCTATCTCTTATTCTGAAACTATGCCTCCAAGTTCTAGATAACTCCACTAAAGAAACATTCTCTCAGCATCCATCTTATCAATTCCCTTCAGAAATATATGTTTCAAATAAAATTCTTCCAAATTCCATCGAGTTCAGGCTCAATCTTTCTTATGTCAACACTTCCATCATAGAAATCAACCTAGTAAACCTTCTCTGCGCTGCCTCGAAAGCAAGCACATCCTTTCTTAAATATGGAGACCAAAACTGTATTCAGTACTCCATGTGTGGTCTCACTAATGCTCTGTAAAGTTGCATCTGAATTGTCCTACTTTTATATTCCATGCCCCGCCGAATAAAGAACAACATTCCGTTTACCTTCCTAATTGCTTGCTGCACCCAAATGCTAATCTTTAGTGTTTTATATACCAAGACCCTCAGATCCTTTTGTACTGCAACACTTTGTAGTCTCACTGTTTAAATAATAACTTGATTTTTCATTCATCCTTTCATAGTGGATAACCTCACATTTACTTATAGTATACCAACTTCCTGCAACTCACTTAACCTATCTATGTCCCTTTGCAGACTCTTTGAATCCTGTCACAACTTGCTAACTTATCTATCCTTGCAATACCAGCAAATTTAGCTGCACTACACTCAGTCCCTTCATCCTAATCATTAACATAGATTATTAATAGTTGAAGCCCTGGCAGTCATTCCTGGAGCATTCCACTGATTACTGTTTGCCAATATGAAGACCCATTTATCCCTCTCCTGCTTTCTGTTAATTAGGCACTCCCTTATCCATGCAAATGTATTTCACCCAACTCAGCATTCTTATCATGTTCTGTAACCTTTTATGTGGCACTTCATCAAATGCCTTCTAGAAATCCATGTATGCTATATCTATTGGTTCTCCTTTATTTACCCCATTTTTTACATCTTTAAAGAATAGCAAATCTGTCAAACATGACTTCCCTTTCTTAAAACCACATTAACTGCTTAATTTTATTTTATAATTTCTATATGTCCTACTACTACCTTCTTAATAATAGATTCCATAATTTTCTAAATGTGCCCGCCTTTCTTAAATAAATACATCTGCTGTTCAAGTTAAGATACCTTTGGAAGCACTTTACAAGTAAATTGAAAAGTAAGCATGCAATCTTACCTTAAGTAATAAAGTCCACAGTACTTGCCTATCCATAAATACAATACTTTTGCCAACAAATTAGAAGATGCGAAAAATAAGAAATTAAAATTATTTAAACACTGTATGCTGATTTGGTTTTAATTACCTTTAATTCTAAAGACAAATTATTAATTATTTATTCATACTATTAGAATGGGAAAATTCTACAATTGAAAAGCAATAAACTCTAGTTGCTATAAATCTGAAATTAAAAACGAATGTTGGAAATATTGAGCAATTCAGGCAGCATTTATGGAAAGAGAAACAAAGTTATTGTTTCAGGTTTTTGCATAAAGTGACTTATTTGATGGTATTATAACAAATTTGCAAAATTTTTGCTGATAAAATTTAGAATTATAACATTAGTGGCCAATTCTACAAATAAGAGCAAAGATATTAAAATTACTTGGTCTTTCTAGCAAAAGTCAAAGTTGGCAGTCCAGAGCAATCAGAATCTGTAACATAATTCATCTGCATGACACCTGTTTTAGTTCCATGAATGAGGCCATGTATATTTTTGAATTTACATAAGGTATTGGCCTGTTATATTAACTCTTTTTCTCTCTCCACGGATGCTGCCTGACCTTCTGAATGTTTTGAAGCATTCTTTGTTCTTATTGAGAAAATTCTGCATTGCACATAAAACTGATCTGAACCATGAAACTGGTAAAGTCTATTCAGATGAATTGTTGACAGCTAATATAGCTATCACGTAGATGAAACATGCTTTAACAGATCCTGATTGTAACAGAGCACCAATTTGGATTGTTCTTTCTACAGCAACGCAGTGATTTGTAAAGTCTTTGACCTTATTGCAGAGATGGCCACGAGTTTAATTTTAATATCTGAGTTTCATCAGCAAATTATTGTTACACAAGATTGTTAAGCAGCCATCAAAGCAGTCACTTTATGCTTTACATAACAGTCAGTTACTTATATTCATAATTGCAATATGGTTCTGTTCTTCATGGCAGTCCAATGTCAGCTCTCGCTGAAGCAGCAATCATTACATCTGATAACAGTCTTCGGTAAGCTTCACTGCACAATGGCTGTATTAGCTGTCAACTGTTCATCTGAATAGATTTTACCAATTTCACAGTATTCGTTAATTTCATGGATCAAATCAGATTTATATGCAACACAGGATTTCCCCATTCTGATAATATGAACAACCAATCAAGAATTTTGTCATTAGAATAAAAGGTAGTCAAAATTGAATCAGCATACAGCTTTTCATTTAATAATAGCTGTGATATTTCGTTAGAAAGAATTTCAGCTTGTGAAATTTATCCTGACATGCAGCACAAATTGAAAGTAAAAATAAAAATGATTCTGAGTTGTTCATTTCATTAATCTTTTACATGTTATTTATAAAAAAAATCCTCATTAATCAAGGATATATTTCACCTTCTTTCCTTATGTCACTTAACATATGTAGTCCATGTACTGTGTGGTATGCAGACATCAATGCAACTAAGCTTTAAAAGATGCATGCAAAACCACAAGAACTTTTCTCAGCAATGGAAGACAAAATGTCTAGAAAGTAATACTGCCAATGAATGAATATATCAATATGTTTGACAATTAATTAATATTAAATTATTTTTCACTGCAGAAATAATGTGCAAACCTGCTAAACAACAATAGCATACAGAATGCCAACAATGAATATGGTATCCATTCGACATTGTGCGCAAATTTCTTTTCTAATGATTTCAAAGAAAAAGCAGGAGCAGTGTACAACCAGCAGTTGATTCATGTAAGAGCCTGTTTTGCACTAGTGGTGGTGATTAATTTTACAGCTGCTTTGTTTTATCACTGGGTAAATGCAATTGCATAATTAACTTTACATTCTAAATGCAAAAATCTAAATAATTTTGTTTAAATTCTCATTCACGTAAACTGTCGTCAATGATGTCGGATGGTCAGATTTGTAATCTTCTTACTATCCTCTGCCACCCTCAATGGCTACATTTATTCATATTTGTTCATTTGTGAAGTACAATTCCTAAAGGAACTGAAGGCTGTAAAAGGAATACAAGGATATCTCTGTGAACACCTGCTAACACTCACTAATACTTTACTGTCATACCACTGTACATTTTTGACAGCAGCAATATCATGTGCCCTCTCCCAACGGATTATAAAAAATCATTCTACAATTACAGATTTGAATAATGGAAAATGAAATTCATAAAAATGCTATAACTTGTTAAAATTTTTATTTTCCTGTCAAATTATTTATAGTACAATACAATTTCTAAATATTTGTACAGGTGAAATATTGATTACTTTGATATTAATATTTTACTGGCTCAACCAAATGAATTATTTTTTAAAAAACTTTCATACAGTACAAAAAGAAAAGTAATGTGCATAATTGACTCTGAGAAATCCTATAATTATCTCCACTGCCAAAAATTGTTGACTTGTTTCCCTTAGTATTTAATTCTGAACTTGAAATAGTCATCCAGGTAGATTAGAAAGCAAAACAAGTATCCTTTGGGGGGATAAAGGGTTACCTGCAACATTTTGTAACAATTAATACAAGGCAAGTAGATTTCTGTGTGGAAACAACTTTAAATTTGCTATTAGTTACTGATTTCAATAATTAAAATAAAACAAAAGCCATGATCTTTTGTCATTATTGTTAATAATCATTGTCATAAACCAAAATTTAAGATTACAATAATGTTTTATTAAGACTATTTATAAATCATAATGGACCTACAGAATAATTATTTTGCAATTGTATAAATGTTCTCATTTCGGATTACGTGGATCAAAAGATTTTTAAAACTATACAGGAAAAATAGCTCAATAATTATACTGCAATGACTGACATTATGCATCTTTGCAGCCAAAACAACAATGTAAGCAAAATATAAAATTTTGATGATTTTTCACACTATCCTGTTTCATTTATGTATATTTTTTATTAGTAGTGTCCTAATTAAAAGGAATAGTAGTCACTAAATTACGAGGAAGTGAAACACACATTGTATTTATCTGCTTGTCAAAACATAACTAATGAGAAAGCAGGCCAAAGGAAATAGTTC